>NW_006800320.1:509071-515261 GCF_000485575.1 Poecilia formosa | reverse complement strand
TTTTTCCTTTCAAACTAAAGTTGTTCTGTTTGTTAAAACAATGCAACAGTAAAACCATTTGAAAATGGTCAGAGTTGTTTCAGGACTTCTGAATAAGACACTGCCAACATTTGATGCTTTAATCACTTTGGAGGTGTTTGGATTTATGGACGTTCCAGTGTGAGTTCTACTTTAGTGCACCACAGAATCAGACCTGGGAGATTAGGTGAACTTGTTTTGACACAGTACACAGTGTGTTATTGCACAAAAGCCATTACAAAGACTCTTGGCATTTGGGGCTGGTCAAATGCCACAGACAGTAGCAGTGCTGTATTTGGATATTAGTCTATTTTTCTCTGTATCTGTGATTTTAACATTCAGTTTGAGTTTGTTTCTAGTGAGGAAATAAATTCAATGTTGAACAAACTACACAAAGTCTGAGTTTGGCATTTTGTACATTTTTTAAATGAACCATTCCTCTGGACTGCAGTATTTTTAATAGCTACAATTATTTATGTTGAAATTGTGCCCTTGCTATACAGTATGTTTATTCTGGCAATATATATTTTATTCTGTTTTAGTGTGAGTCTATTTGCTGCTGTTACACAGAAATGTCCCCATTATGGGACAATAAATTATATTTCTGTTTTATTCTATGCTGTTTCCAGGACAACAGCATAGAATAGATTTTGCTTATTGCAAGATATTGCTTACAATTATGCTTATTGTAATGTCTGATGAATACAGAACTATGTCACTGTTCATATTAAACCCCTTGGATAAAGTTTTGGATGTCACTCAAGTTTACAAGACTATTAAAGTAGATGAGTGAATACTGTTGTCATACATCCAATTCTAAATATTCTGACAAAACAAAAATGTTGAATCCATCAAAGGATTTTTCTATTACATCTACAATATAAATATGATTTAGAAATATGCTAAACTGCACAGGAATTTATTATATTACAAGTATTATAGCATGGTAGTGATGTGTATAACTTCTGGGTTAATTTCAAAGTTGACCTTCATGAACTTTTGATCCATTAAGTGAAATTTTCCAAAATACAACAACCTGGTTTGTGCTCTGGTCTAAGTCAGCTGTGTTGCCCATATTTTCTCTGGAATAACCGCATGACCGACTCAAGACTTTACAGGATTCTATGAATTCAGTCTCTAAGTTTTCCACCCTGTGAGCATGGCCTGTTTGTTTTCTCTGTCCTTGTATTTCCACCTGTTTATGAACTCCACACTGCTCTTATTGTCTCCTCCTCCTTAAGCATTCCTTCTGCACTGTCATCATGTCCATCTGTCTTGAAGATTCTCATTGTGTGAGCACATTCCAGGCTAATCCTCCCATTACAGTCATTTGACCTGATTAAAGTTGGTTTTTGAACTGAATCGTGAGGTTGACTGCTGTGTTTGTCACCTTTTTTGATGATCAGTTTGAATGCTTAGTTAAGAACAGTAAGCGTTGTATTGCTGCTATTCATTCCTATGCTATGGAATCGACAGATCTAATGAAACAGAAAAGACTGACTGACTTTAAAGATAACACATAGCTCTTTTTGCAGTCAGTAGCTGTGTTTTATATTAGCTATAGAATTGTGCAAAATGGATTTACAAAAATACATTTATTTAATGGGAACAAATGCCAATTTGAAAAAAACATTTTTAATAAAAAGTTTTTGCAGAAAGCTGAGATGGTTTTTCCAGCTGTTCAAATTTAATTTATCACAAAACTGCAATGGAAACACTTTTTCTGCATCATACAAGTCACTTGATCAGCAAACAGATGTTACTACTGGCAGAAAAGGTGAAGAAGACAAGGAAGACATGGCATGCTTTTAAAGAAACAAGCCTAGTCACATGTGATTTTAATTGTGTTTCTTATTTAATAGAAACATCACAATTGCAAAATTGTGCTTTTCCAACATTATTGGAACAAAGATTTATGCACATTTGTAATGGAAATGCAACAGATTATTTAAGGGTATATGAGAGAATGTAAGTGTCTTAGTAGCATTTACCATTAAGGTGTTCCACCAGAGGATATGTAGTCTTATCTGTTATTTGTTGTCTGGAGTTGGTCATGTCAGAGTTAAAGTCATCTTATTCAAATGTTGGCTTTGATGAAAAGTAAATCGGTTAGGATGTTCAACAATCTGAGAAGCATCAAAGTTGAAGCCTATCGTAAACTGAAAGTTGCTGAAGCACTACTCCGATTCTTCCCCGTCTAAGCAAGTTTATCATCAACATGGAGTAAGAGGAAGACAAACCGAGAAAGAAGTGCTTGTTCCAGGGTCAACATCTATAAGCTTGAGCGTCATTTGCAGATGCCTAGATGGACAAGCCAAATGCATTCTGGGCAGAGTTTTATGACCAGATGAGACAAGAATGGAGAATCACATCTGATCAGCACAGAAAGGAATGACAAGTTTTCATATGCCATGCTGCAAAATTCAGGAACAAGGAACAGGCACCACACTTTAGTGGAAAATCTTGAAAACTGTATTTAAACTCCAACTAAAGCCATATTCTGATATTGATTCACCCTGTTGTGTCCTGATGATGCTAAACACAAAAAGGCTTCTGACATTGAATGTGGCAGGATTGTTGAGCTTCACAAAGAAGACATCACAATCACCCATCACTGTAGAGTATGAACATAGTAGGCTAGTTGGTGTAAAAAAAAAAAAAATCAATGGTAGACCCAAACATGGATTACCGTAAGCTTAAGCGGTCGCCGGGTCACAAGACCTAATTAGGTGTCCATGAAAAGTTAAGCTGATTTTGACCAAAATGAACATCTTTCTGATGTTGACTCTATTAAGGAATCATAAATGGCATCTGAGTGGAAACATCTTAAAATGAATTTTTATGTCTTTAAACACTGAGACACTGAAAAGTAAAAAAAAAAAGTTATGTTCTCTGAAGAGAATATATGCCATATGACACCCTTAATGACTGTCTACATCCAGATTCTTCTGGAGTTTCAGGTTGTGCGGGGAGCTCAAACCATGACTGGGTGTGTGGAACCCCATAAAATGACCCCCTGCTATATCATCTGTGCAGTGACAGTTCTGTTGTTCATACTGCCTGACTGAGAATAACCTTCTTCCAGGAGAACAACCTGCCTCATTTGGATCATTTTGTGTCTTCCTCTGATCTAAATCCCTTTGAAAATATAGAGAGGTGGAGAGCAAATGTGTGGGCGTGGGTGTGTGTGTGTGTTAGCAGCTGCAGATGGCAGCTTCCAACCTGCAGCCTGCTCTAAAGGCACAAATATCTCAGTACACTTAAAATAGGTCAAAAGTAAGTTACAAATAACTTTTAGTCTGCTATATGATTTTGTTCAATAGGCACAGTATTATGTAAAGTCAACTTTTTTGAGCTTTACATCATGCTATACTGTTATTCCGTCATCAGAAACATGGACTGTTACCTTGACTCTTTCATGCACGTTTGAGAAATCCTTTCATCACCCCTGGCAACCATCCAACTTAGCAAAACGCCTGAACCTTTTTGCCTGGAGAATACAAAACACTGCCCTGGCAATAATTCTTGAAAAGTACTAGTTCAATTGGCAGATTTTTTATTATACAGAAGGTAGGTAGGTTAGGTAGGTCAAAAGAGAGTGATTTTTGAAGTGTTGCTGTCTTCAGTGCTGCTAACCTCTTAGTTTCTTGCCCCCTGGGGCGTCTTCTGAGACGCCCACTGCTAGAACTCACCTTCCACTCACCTGTCGCTCCGCCCTCTGCCTGCATGACACAAGAACAGTGAGGTGCGGTCAGGGGAGGCAGGTGAGGCTCGTCATCATGGAAAAATAATATATAATAATAAAATCATTTATAAAGATATTTTCACCCTGTGGTGTGTACTATAAAGTACCTATTTTTCATTTAATTTAACCAAATCTGAAGATTTTTTTCTTCAAAATCGCTGAATTTTCACATTTTCCCATTCAAATGCTTGGAAGCGAAGCCGGTGAGGCAGCAGTGAGCTGAGCCTCACCTGGGATTGCGCAACCACTCACTAACTGCACCTGTTGCCATTCTATGAGAGCATGCTCCTCCTGTCTATACGTCGCCAATAAAATGGTTAAAAACATTTAATGTATGAACTGATTTTCCATAATTTAGCTTATGTATTTAATGTACTACGTTTTTATTGTCACTAACTGTGTGTAACGTGTTTCGTGTGCTGAGGAGCGATCATAAACGGCAGAGAACAGATTCAAGGTGAGGCAGGCAGTTCTCTTGCCTCATCGCTGGTGGCGCTCATGAACCCAGACATTGTGACTCCACAACTGCAGAGTAAGACAGTAACAGCGAGCAAGCCATACAGTAGCTGCGTTGATACAGAGAGCGAGAAAGACGTGGTTTTGAGTTGTACTTTAACGGTTTCTCCCTTTGCTGTTAAGCACAGCACGTAATTAACAATATCTACATGTCTAAGTTTGACTGAGATAACGGAATTATTCTGCGGCTGTGGCGCGGCTAAGCATCACATGTTAAAGAATAGTCTTTTTGCCCTCCAGCATTGTACGCATGCGCGAAATTTCCTTAAGTAAACAATAACATGCAGGGGGTCTAGATTTGGAAATCCGATTATAATTAAGTCGGTGCCTCACCAGCTATGAACCTCACCGCACGTCACTGTACAAGAAATACAAAGAGCACACCACCAGCTCCCAAACCTGGACCCCGTCAGGTATACAGCCCCTTCTCCGCCACAACTTCACCCTCAGGATACATCTCATTCATAATCTCAGCAGATGCTCTCCTCCAGGAAGGTATCATAACCAAATAGAACTCCAGCCAGATGTAGCTTCAATTCAATTCAAATAACTTTATTTATCCTCAAGAAGCCGAGGCATGAGTATTAAAAATAGACTTATAACTGATAAGTGACAGTAGAATTAATAAAATAGATATACACACATAGCAAAAGTCCTTCATTGAAGAGAAAAAAACCCAGAAAAAATCATGACGTTAACAGTTGAAATAACAGCAAATTGCAGAGAGCAGTAAAAGAAGAAATAAGTGAGGTCAGTTGGTCCTCCAACAACCTAAGCCAGTAGCAGCTTAACTACAGAGATAACTCAGGATAACCTAAACACTCAGAGCCATTTCATTAAGAATGAGCCAATAGTTATGAAGCGACCAAATATCATTTCCAGTTGAAGACATCTGAAATGACTAAAACAGAATACAATGTTTTAAATCAATTTTACATTTATGTTTTGATTCTGATTCTACCTTTTCTCCAAGGTTGTTTTACCTTAGTTTTGCCAGCAGAGGGCACTGTTATGTCTTTTTTTTTTTTGCAATTGCATGCAATTGTCACGTATTTGCATGCACAGCTTCATGTTCAGGAAGCCAGGTCACCGAGTTCCTCTATAAACATGTGAGCTCATAACTGAAAAACATATACGAGATCTGCATTGTTTTGTCTGGTTATGTCATTAATTGTATGCTTATTTACATAACTTTACTTGTTTCTTCTAATTAAGGTGAGCAAAATAATTTATGGACATAAACTTGTATATATTTTCTTGTCTCCAATGTAACCTATGTTACATCTAGGAACATTAGGATAATTGAGTTATTAATCCAAGTTAGATCCAATTGAAGTGTTGCTGTCTTATAGTACATGTTTAACAATAAGAAATTAATAATGGCCAAGCTCAGGATTGGATAAATTAATAATTACAGGTGGGTTTTTTTCACCATTGTCTCTGAATGTGTTCCACCCTGTTATGAACATTTACATATAGACCACAAATAGTTAAACATGTAAATTTAGAAAAATAATGACTTTTTCTTAAAGAGTGAGTCCCTTTTACTATACGTTTTATTTTTGAAATTGTAACACATCATGCAGTTACGAATCATTTATGGCTGTATTGTAAAGAAAAAAATGTTTTTTTACTCATTACTGACAGCATTGAAAAAATATTGGTAACTTAAAAAATTTATATCAATATGTGCATTTATTGGTCTTCAATTCCCAACATGGCACAGAAAAATTCACAGTATTTAATGTTTCTGTAACAATATTTAATAAAAACATGTGTGGAATGGAACATAAGATGCTGGATTGTCCCATAACAGGGTGGAAAATTGTCTTCGATTCTAAAATCTGACGATTTTCATCATTGGTTGCAGAATTGCCTCTTTCAAGTCAAGGTATAGGCAGAGTATTTGTC
>NW_006800320.1:506815-508264 GCF_000485575.1 Poecilia formosa | reverse complement strand
AAAGGTGTGTAAAGAACAAAATATTTAAAAGGCATTTTATTTATATTTGAATAATGGCAAACATATAAATATATAATTAAAATACAAAAAATAATTGTAAGCAAAACATGGGGACATGGAATGTTGCCGCAAAAAAGAATCACCCTCTTATTTACATATACAGGTTATTCAAACAGTTCGTGAAGTCCAGAATGGTTTCCTTTGTCCAAGGAGTTCCACAGTTTCTTGCTGGTAATGAAAGGAGTAATGAACAAAAAAATAAAAAAATAAATAAAAATAAATAAATAACCCAGTTCTTTTCAGTGTGGTCCAGTCCAGAGTGAAGATTTTTGGCTGAATGTCTCCTACCAATTCAGAAGAAGTTCCTCGGTGATAGGAAGTTGATAGGGTGTGGTATTTCTGTGATCCGCTGTTGGGTTAGCTCGCCAGTCTGAACGTTATGATACCAGACAATCTAGGATTTATCCTAGATCTTGAAGTAGAATCCTTGAATGGGAATCTGCAACAAACCTGGCCTGTATAAACAGGCCTAAATAATCAATTCCACATGTACACATCTTATCTTACAATAAAATGAGTTTACATAACAGTAATTAAACTTATGCAAATACTCAATTTCTCTTTACACAGTGATAGTGTTTTATAAGGTAAATAATCTCAATTTGAATGTTTCATCTAAATCAGGGGTGTCCAAAGTAGGTCCTCGAGGGCAGGCATCCTGCATGTTTTAGTTCTCTCCCTAGTGGTAGTAACAACCTCTTCAGCAAGTCAATGTTCTCCTTAGGCCTTCTAACGAACCATCATTTGATGCAGGTGTGCTGAACCAGGGAGAGAACTAAAACATGCAGGATGCTGGCCCTTGAGGACCGACTTTGGACACCCCAATCTAAATGATAAACCGTACTTAGATCAGTGTATGACCGAGCTTAAACAGGCTAGGGAGGCTAGTGCTAGCATGCTAGCTCCTGAACAACACTCACCAGTTCTCACTTGACAAGCTGTGATCGCTGGAACGTTTGGCTGAACATTCACACGTCTGCAAGTTAAAAGGCACATGAGTGAATGATGCACAATAGACGTTAGATAACGGCTTTGAAAACAGACCAGAAGCCTACCTGCATATATCACCGTCTCCTACCTTGGGTGTTGTTCATCAGCTATATAAGCAGCAGCTGTCAATCTAGGACGCTGACGTGCAGTTGTCATGTGACTTTAAAACCAAGCGAGAACAGTATTGTTCTCGCTTGGTTTAGTTTGTACTGAATAAATTAAGGCAGAGGTTCCCAAACTGTGGGGCGCGGCCCCTCGGGGGGGGTTCCGCCCCCGGTGAGAACAGCTAGTTTTAATGTCATATTTCCCATGAAATTAAAAGGAAAAGTAGGAAGCTTGATTATTAAAAGATGAATACTTTTAATAAAATGTTGTAAATGACATTTTTGTGGTAAGATT
>NW_006800320.1:503036-505793 GCF_000485575.1 Poecilia formosa | reverse complement strand
ATTTTAGTATTTTTTGAGTGTGCGTGGCTATTTTTTTGGAGTATGCGAGAGTTTTTGGTAGTGTGTGAGAGACAAAACGTAATTTTTTTGAGTGTGCGTGGCTATTTTTTTGGAGTATGCGAGAGTTTTTGGTAGTGTGTGAGAGACAAAACGTAAATTTTGTCCTAAACGGCCCCTCATAGCCATCGATACAGTTGCAGCCAAGCATGGTTTAATGTTACACAATACAGTTTTATCAAGTTGCTCAAAGTCTAAGCATTGTTGAGCATTTAAGGAGTAAAGTTTACCTTCGACCAAACGCCCCCCAAAGGCATCCCAGCGCCCCCCTTTTATAAAAATGTCCGCCAGCGCCCCCTGCCGTCTTCTGAACGACCCCTGGGGGGCGGTACCGCCCACGTTGAGAACCGCTAGTTTAAAGGTCATATTTCCCATGAAATTAAAAGGAAAAGTAGGAAGCTTGATTATTAAAAGATGAATACTTTTAATAAAATGTTGTATATGACATTTTTGTGGTAAGATTTTAATTAGTGGGTCATAGTTTTATCCTAATTTTAAAAAAACCCTCTTCATCTGCATTGACCCTGTTTGGACACCTTTGTTCTACAAAGGCTCATTAATTCATCTTCATATTTTAGTTTTTCTTCTTCTTCTGTCAGTAACTTAAAATATTGACATATCTTTGAATCACTTTCCTATCAAATCCGTCAAAACCCTAAAGATGCAGCAGCTCGGTGTAAATCAGTGGTCCCCAAAGCAGGTCCTCGAGGGCCGGCATCCTGCATGTTTTATTCTCTCCCTGGTGGTAGTAACAACCTTTTCAGCAAGTCAATGTTCTTCTTTGGCCATCCAATGAGCCATCATTTGATCCAAGTGCGCTAAACCAGGGAGAGAACTAAAACATGCAGGATGCCAGCCCTCGAGTACTGACTTTGGGGACCAAGATTACTACAGATTTGTGTAAATCATTGGGGATGTTTGATTTTTTTCATGAATTTTTGCTAACCTCATGCAGAGGCCCGCCTGCAGAGGGCAGCAGTCCATTCTCGTTGGGCAGACTGTCATTAGGAGAACTACAGCCAGAGACCGGAGTGCTGCTGCTGCTGGGGGAAGAGTCTGGTGAAACACACACACACATGCACACCGAGTTGGAGATCTGAATATCAGTTATAAGATAAACAAATCCTCATCGAACTAGCAGATTAGAGCAGCAATGTGGCATGAAGCGCTCCCTCTGCTGCGTTTGCCTGTGTGGGGTTTACCCAGTGTGTCCGATGCTCGGTGCTTGATGGTGGGCGGGGCGCTTTCCTTGCGGGTGAGCGGACTCTTTCGTGTTTTTAGGTGGTTCTTCAACTTGTGCTTCACCTTCAGATTGGGCTCTGATGCTGACAAATTAAAACATGTGCAAGTCATTAAAACTGTGTGTAGTATGTAACTTTTACAAAAATATGCTTTTTCCATATTTCTTAAAACTGTCCATGTCTTGACAGCATGGCATCATACAGATAATCTGCCAAAAATATCAAGCTTCTCCACCTCCCTGTGCTACTGTTGCTATCTGGAGAAATGCTGGTCAAAAGCCACGAGAGTCAGGACGAGGATCTTAGCTGCTGTCAATCAATCACATGAACACACTGCTAAATGTGCTAAAGGCGGGTAAATGACTTACTGTTACAGGAAAACCGTTTATCCACTGACATCTGTACCTATGGTCTATTTTTTTCAGTGAGAATTTTAATCTGCTCTGAAATAGCAAAGAAGGTTGTACTCTCAAATCTATGTTGTTAAAATCTCACCACTTTCTCTAGGGGTTAGAAATGTAACCCCTAGAGAAAGTGGGGTTACTTTCTCTAGGTGGTAACCCCACTTTCTCTAATGGGGTTACCACTAGAGAAAGTGGGGTAATCTGCCTGCAGTTGATTAAACTGCAGGCAGATTAATCAACTGCAGATTAATCAGTTGATTAATCTGACTTTATTGTGTAGAGTGAAATTGCTGCTGAACCCTTTATATCTGTATTTTTTATTTTTTATTTGAGGAAATAATTTTAACTATTTCACTTCGTAATCTCATACATCCTCTGCAGAAAGGTTTAATTGGTTATTTAGGACGTTGGACATGTAGCTGGTGTGTTACCTGCTCTGCGCAGCGGCGTCCCCTCCAGGCCGTCAGATGGAGGCTGTGGTGGAGATGAGACCAGAGGCTGGGCGGGGACGTTGGGGTCTGGGCCAAGCTTTCTGAAAGAACACAGCACCGAAAAGTCCACACAATTACTACAGCAATTTATAACATCACATTCAATTAATTAATATTTAACAGAAGATACATTTTGAAAAAATACATTATGTATTTATTATGCATAATACATAAACATCATATATGTATATAGTTGACAGTGACGTGCGCTGAGGTTCATTGCTGGTGAGGCACTGACTTACGACTATATAGACACCATTATTGGACGTACGGAAATTTCGCGCAGGCATACAACGCTGGGGGGCAAAAAGACTAATCTTTTACATGTCAGCCATAGCCACGTTAACTCGGTGAAACTTAGAATGTAGGTATTAATTTTGTGTTATGATCCACAGCAAAGGGAAAGAGGTATTCGCCACGCTACACGCAGATTCGTTGCCATAGCAACTGACAACATGGTTTAGGGTTTAACACCAAAAAACTAGATTAGCTACCGCTTCTACTTTACTTAATTACTTAGACATACAAGCTATAGCCCACAAAACGCACATTTCATTAAAAAAC
>NW_006800320.1:460023-501696 GCF_000485575.1 Poecilia formosa | reverse complement strand
TTTTATTATTATATATTATTTTTCCATGTCGATAGATGAGGCTCTGCCTCACCTGCCTCCCCTGACCGCACGTCACTGATAGTTGAACAACCAGCTGGTGTTTTATGTCAATTTTTGCTGTCTTCATCTTGCTGACTATCGTTAGCGCCGCCATAATTTGCCAACAGCTGATGGTCAGGGGAAAAAAAATATTTTACATTAGGCTCTTAAATAGATTCATACACACAAATGTAGGATATTATAGCTGAAATATCAGTATGTTTTAGTTTTAGAAGTCTATGATTTAGTTAGTTATAGTTTTTCCCCATTTTTTACTGTTTTTATTTATTTCATTTAACAAAAATATTTTCTCAATTTCAGTGTTTGTTATTTCTTTTGTTTTAGTTAACTATAATAACCTTTGTTTAGACCAATTATTTTTGTAATTTTTTTAATGTGTTAACCCGGAACTGAAAGACTAGTCTTCTTTTTATACTGACTCTATGTTAGAACTATTTCAGGATTTAAGATTTTTTCCGTGGCAGAGATAAATTGGTGAGAACAAATGCAGCACGATAAATAAGTTGAGAATGATTTCGTCACCTGTAGGGTACAGGATGTGCATTCAAGGCGTTTGAGTTTGTTCTTTCAAGCGCCGCCTGCTTCTGCTTCTTGAGAATCACCTCCTGGAGTTTCTGTTTCACCACCGAACTCGCCACAGCGCCTGCAGATCAACAACAGCGACACAAACACGCACACACAAAACAGCACACAGATGGAAGTATTACAGCATAATGTAAGCAGTCCAATCCACATGACTCATATTAGAGTTTTACGTCGGGATATAATTAGTCACATCAATAAAAAGTGTTTAAAAAAACAACAAACGGTTTCAGCCAACAAAAGCACACTTTTCATACATGTGTCTTTGAGAGTCGGACTTTTCTGTGAGTGTGTTTGCTGTCATTTGGGTATGTTTTCGGTGCGAAAGCAAATGTGTGCACACACAGGTGACAGCAGGTGCTAGGAGCGATCAAGTCAATATTGACCCAGTGTCTTTATGCGCCCAGGCCCAACTCTATATTTAACTCCCCTGGTGTAGCTCCACTTGTCAGGTTATATTTAGCAGTTGTTTCAAAGCAAACAGCTCTGAGAAGTGAAGTGACGCAGTTCCGTCACTATTCAAAGCCACAGATCTCCTGTGGGGACTTTCCTTTACGGCCATGATTAGCACTCTGAGAAATGCTTATTTTTAAAGATCAGATGAAGAACGGCAATTTGGAACCTTAATTTAAACTTGCAGAAACATGTCATTAAAGTAAAGGGTTTAGAGAGAGAGAGTGTGTGTGTGTGTGTGTGTGTGTGTGTGTGTGTGTGCGTGCGTGCGTGCGTGCGTGTGTGTGTGTACAGACTCACTCTGCTGGCTTCTGTCTTTGTGCATTAGCTGTTGTAGTTCCTGATGTTTCTCATGGTGCTCCTGCTCCCGTCTCCTCTGCTCCATGTTAAACTGCAGCCGAAAACACACACGCATGTTAGACAAGAATGATAGGACGAAGAATAAAGTTGGATTATTATCTTGAGGAAGTTCATCTACCTATGCTTTACAGAGTTGCAACACATTTTTTAATTTCAAAATTCCATATTTTCCATTTTTTTCCAAAAGTTCAGTGGATGGATGGATACACAATCAAAACATGCTTTAACTGTGTCATTGCTAATTAAAATGGCACATTTCTGATATATTAAAATTAAATACAATATGCACACTTAATGATATTTTATTAACAATTAGGTAATGCACTCAGCAAGTACCGGTACTTTTACTTTTAATACTTAAGTATTTTTAAAAGCCAGTACTTTTTAACTTTTACTTAAGTACAAATGTTAATGTAATACTTTTACTTTTACTTGAGTACATTTTTCTTTGTATTTGTACTTTTACTTAAGTTAATTTTTTGAGTACTTTCTCCACCACTGTCCAGGATGAGCTCAGACCACTCGCCCAATGAGAGAGAAGCAAGAACAAGCAGGCAGGCTGGCTGGCTGGATGGCCGGCTGGCTGGATGGATGGATGGATGGATGGATTGTGTGCATTTTATCCTGAACAAATATTATTCCTTTCTGTTTTTCTGTTTGAAATTCATGCTGCCCCTGATTTGTCAGGAACATCTTTACCCTGATTTGCTGATGCAGCTGCTGCTGCTGCTGGGAGAAGGCACTGCGGCCTTGTGGGGAGAAGGGTGTGAGGAGCAGTGGCTGGTGCAGCGGGGTCCCCCGCTCTCCCACCCTGAGGTCCATGGGAAGGAACACGGCGCAGGACACTGACAGAGCGCTGGAAAAACCTGGAAGAGACGGACAACAGAAAGAACATGGATTGTGTCAATGATCCTCCTCACTAACAACATCCAACACACAGAACAAAGTTCTGATTAAAAAGAACCATAATACACATATCAGAGAAGTAGTAACAGAAAGCTGTTTTTTATGTAACCTTTAGGTAAAGTTGGAACTCTTGGATTCAATAATGTTACAGTGGAGAGTCAGAAAACAATAGGAATCTACCATTTGTTGTGCTTCGAGGCTAACTAGCATTAGCATTCCAAACCAATAATGATGAATTCTCTAGATTTTATCCATTTGAACGTTCAAATAAAATTGTGTGCCAAATTCTTTCAGATACAAATGATCAGAAATTGGTGCTTGTGACTATTGCAATGTGTTACACGTGTGGCAGCCATGTTGGATTTGAACATTGATGAACTTTGATGTAAATTTCCCACGACATAACTCTAGTTTTTATTATATATAAACTGAATGTTCTACAGTCTAAGACTTGGAAAGAGTAAATACATTTAAACTCTAAATTATTTTAATAAAATTAAATATTTTGACAATATAGACATAAAAAAATGTTATAATTTCAGGCTTTTAAGCAAAACCATGAGAGAAAACTCGATAAAAACATAGAAAATTTAGTTTGTGGTTTGATTTTCCCTTTTCAGTGAACAAATAGAATTAAGAAAGATATTTTAAAAAATTACCAGTTTTTACCTGGGAATCCCTTATCTATAGTTTTCAAATATCCACTTCCTAGATCAGAATCACACAAACTTGCAGTTGGCGTTGTTCCCAGAGGCGTAGCCTATAGATAATTTGGTTCCAGATTGACAACAAGCAAACTGCTTTATGATATCTATATTTAAACGAGGTCTAGTCAGTGGAGCGATAATAAAAAAGCCTCGACAGATTTCAATAAAAATGTGTCGCACAAATTAGCAACGATGCAGAAGATATGAATATTCTAGGCTATGCACTTTTTACCGTATCATAGTTACAGTTGATTTATGGTGCAAAACTCAACAGTAGACTTCCTCTTAATATCCGCTGAAAACCTTTTTTGTAAAGTTTACTGACACCAGCTGTTAAGGTTCCTTATAGCTACAATAATACAAAATTAAAGTGCAAAATTACATTCACTGCAAAAACACAGAATCTGAAGTATTTTTGTCTAGTTTCTAGTATAAATATCTTACACATAAAATCAGACGAAACTAAACAAGGAACTTTTCAGAAAGACATGGGAGCTTGTTTTAAGTCAGTCATTTCATAATATTGATTAAATAAATAGTAGTTCCACAAGCAGATTATTTCACTTATAATTTTGAGTGAAATAATTTGCCAGTGGAGCTACAATTTTTATCAATATTAAAAACTTACTGACTTAAAACAAGCTCCTACATCTGGCTGGACTTATAAGCTATAGTTGCTCTTATTTCAAGTGTACAAGATATTTACACTAGAAACTAGATAAAAATATTTAAGATTTTATGTTTTTGCAATGTAATAAGCCTAGTTTGGCTGCTGCACTCTGCACATTTCCATGCCCTTTGCATGCAGTCGGGGCTATTTGCATAGCATGGCTGAGTCACTGGGAATTATCGCCTCAATCGTCGCTAAATGCAGGATCAAAGAAGGGAAGAGCTTGGGAAAAGGCAGAGTGGGAGGTGAGGGAAGGCAGTTTCTGTCCATGACACAGAGATGTTCCCGATGCACAGAAAAAAAGTGACTCAGATCAGGAGCAGCTGTATACACTGTCACATAAGCTGCACCAGGAGCGAACAAGAATAAACACGCAAAAGTGATGCTCATTTCTCTATCCACTCACTATTTCACACTACTTCCATCGTTTTTACATTCACCTGAATGACACTTCCTGGTGAGCAACCTTTGTAAACATTCCAAAAACCCACACCCCACTCATAAACAGATACATTTGCACGCGTTCTCATGAGGCACACAAACACTGAAACAGGCTGGAGCAGACACTGATTGCTCAAACCTGCCTGACGGTGAAACCAAACTTTCAAGCACACGCGCGCACACACACACACTTTGACAATTGTTAAAAATAACTTCATCTGACATCATCTCGCTACTTCTGGAGAAGAAAATGTCACTCGTAAAGAGGTTTGGTCTGCCGCCAGCAGGGCAGCAGAAATACAGTGAAATGATAGTGACTGTCTCAAAATCTCTGGGTTGATTTATTACATGCATAGTGTGTGTGTGTGTGAGTGAGTGTGTGTGAATGATTGCGTGCAGGTCAGTGCTCCTCCATATTAAGAGGTACTAACACAGCCGGGATGGAGACTCTGGCTGGAATGACAGAGGTCTCATGGCAAGAGACGCACATTCACACCATCGCAGAGCACTCGGAGCATTTGCTTTTCTCCAATGACAGTCAGGAATAATAAAGTTATTATTCCCAGAGAATAATAACTTGTGTTCTCTCTCTTATAAACATGCTTATAAAAAGAAATGAACAATGAAACAGTGAGTCTGTTTCTGCTTCTTGTTCTCCTGTCCTGAAATTCGGGGAAACCACAGAAGCACACGGGGATGTCACCACAGATTCTCTGAAACACAAATGAATTTGATAACTAAAAGTGTTTCTAATTAGATTAATTTTGTCAATTGATTTAAAAATTTAATCAGATTAATCACACTCTAGCGCTGAGTAATCAGTATGAACTAACTTTGTAAGCTTGAACCACAAGCCACGCCCCGCCTTTTGCTGCACTCCAACCAATTAATATATAAGCAATTATCTGTTTTCTTTATGTTTTTTGTAGCAGAAACCAGGTAATGCAGTCTCCCAGCATTCAACAGCAATTGAGGGAAACCTGCACACAACTTAGCAAACTTGTTCAAGGGATAACTGACAGATAACATACATTTTATTTTCTAGTACTCAGGTGCCCTGTCCCTTTCTAATGCCACCCTGGCATAAGAATATGGGCTAAATGGGCAAATACCCATTTGAAGTTTAACATTTTTCAACTTGTTGCGATGAAGCACATCTACAGGTATGAGCTGTATACCTGTAAACGTGCTACATCGCAACAAGTTGAAAAATGTTAAACTTCTGTCTACTGTTGTGGAAAAACGTTCACACTACTGTGAATTAGGAAACCCTCTTTGGGAGAGAGACTCTTAGTCAAAACAGGTTGTTCAATTAATCTGCATTATGTAACAAACACGTGTTCACATTTTTAGATCAACTGTATGTGTTAACGTATTCATGTTGACAGCCCTAAGTTAGATATGAAATCTAATGTGACTAAATGATGGAGATTTTTACCGATTAGCATTTCATCTGAAAGCCTCGTTTCTCATTTCCCCCAAACAAAACTCATCTCAACTGAACCCAAATGTTTCTTTTAAGAAAATCTGAACAAGAAAAAAGTCACATATCTGACTTTAAACACACAGATGGGACACTTAAACTGATCAGATTTTTTATCTGGATGATTTTCTTTTGCTGAAAGAAATGACTTCAGTCAATTAAACTATATCAATTGAGTTCTGTTTTTCTTTAATTGTACATTATTTTACAGCTTTAAAACACCCATTGAGACGAAACATGGCGCTGGAAGAATTGGGAGGGAATGTGGACCTCACAGTCAGAGTCACAGTCACTCCTGGTAATCTCACTGTTATTTTATTTCTATTGTCAGAAGAACAAACAGAGGATTAGGTGAGCGCAAACAGAACATAATGCAACATAAGGCTCTGAACTCCAAAGCTCCAGTTAAATCTACAGAGACACACACATATAAAGAAGCAACAAAAGCTACAACAACTGTGTGAGTGTGACAATGTGTGATATTATGGAAATTGTCATGGCAGCAGTGAAGACACTATTTGCCTGGTAGTGCAGAACCGTTGGGAATGTGCTGATTTGTTGGGCAGATTAGGCGAGTGTTTTCCAGATGGACCAAATGAAACACAGGTGTGTTTGTCTGAGATAGTCGCTCCCACACGGTTGTAAAGGTAATGCCTCTCCTTTGATTCCTCCCAGCTGTTTCTACTTTATTTTAAGCGAGTGCACAGTTTAATCAGGACTGGTTTTACAGGTCGGGTCAGAGCGTGCAATAGTCGCGCTCTGTCTCGTCAGATTATTTTGTTCTCAGAGAGTGGGAAGGTGTTGCCGTATAATGCAGATGACAGATGACACGTGTTTTTCCAAGTTTTGTTGAAAAAATCCCGTTTGCTAGTTTGCCACACGCTGTGTAGGGGACAAAGAGTCATGCAGAGGTCTGAGGGCCCGTCCACAGGGAAACCATTCTTTTAAAAAACTGGAACCTTTTAATCTTCTATGTCCTAGGAAACCATAAACAAGTTGATTTTTCAAAGCTGTGAAAATTTCGCCCTCACATATTCATGTTGACAGTAAAAAGGCCGCTTGTGAAAACAAACACTGATGTATGGATCTAACCTGAACCTGAACGCATCATTCATAACAACAATGGCGGTTTACATGTTCATGGCTGTTGCAGAACCTCATTCATCTCATTAAAACTCAGTTTCTATGCACCACAAATCTTATTCCAACTTCCAGAAAAATGCAAAACTGCTGGAACACTGAGTTCCTTAAAATGAAGGTTAAAAACCCACCTGTTTAGAGCTTCCTTTGATTCATAATAAGTGGAAAATTGATCAACATGTTGGATGTATATTTGCTTGATGAAGGCATCATCATGGATGCCTTCATCCATGATGATGAAGGCAACTAACATGTATTGTTAGTTGCAGTTTCATAATTGAATACTTTATTATGTTTTTATGGTGCAAAGCACTTTGAACTGTCTTGTTGCTGAAATGTACAACACAAATCGACTTGACTTAATCAACTTTAAGAAACATTCATCCTGTCCAATCCAACTGAAAGTCCAGAGCTGAATCCAAATATGAAATGTGTTTCACGATGTGAAAAATAATGCTCAGATTCTCTGCGTGTCTTTGGGAAATACTTTTTAAAAATATTTTCTTTTGACTTCACAACTACACTAATTAGTAGTGAAATACATTAATGTTGTATTTTTGTCAGAGCACAATGCCACATGGCAGAAAACAGGCAGCAAAACTTAAGTTTGTGCAAAACACAGTAAGGAAAAAAAAAATACAAACTGCTCAGCCTAAAGCAAAGGGAGAGGGCAGCAAGAAAAGCAAGTTGCTCAGCAATCTTTGGTTACCTGCATGTTAGTGAATCTCTCTTGTGCTGACAGAGAAGACACTCGGGAGAGTGTGACCAGGTTTAGAAAACAAAGTCGCAATGCACAGAGCTGACTGCGCCTCTTGTTTTGTCACTTGTCCAAATATAGCTGCAACATGGCCGCTCCATGTTCTCGCTGTACCGACAGGAGCGCTTGTGGTGCAATCACTCATCCCCAACAGCTACTTTCAGTAGATGAATATCTCAATACTTTTGGAGTGTTTGAGTCAGCATGCAAAAATATAAGAATGAATGCAAATGATGTCCATTTAAGGTGGAAAACGGACGAGATAAAAAGGTATGAATAGTAACTTTATAAAATCAAATCTTTGGGTCAAATTTTACAAGAAAAACTCTAAAATGCTCAGGAAAACATGGTAGTGGCAGGATTATGCTCTGGGGTTAGTTTTCTTTTGATGGAATTTAGGATAAAGCATAAATCTAGATGAACAAAACAATGACATAATGAGAGGAAAATGAGCCAGAACTAAGTCTGAATGATCAAACTGAATCAATGGTTGCTTTAAAAAAGGGTGTGAACACTTATGTAACAGGCTTTTGAATATATTTTTCTTTCTGATATATTTGTTTGTTTTTCAGTTGGATTGAGCAGGATGAATGTTTTAAAAGGCTTGAAATGACATATCATGGTGTGTTTTTTATATCAAAACAATCTGGTATTATACTAGGGGTGTGTGTACTTTTCAGACCAACTCTGTGTCATATTTGTTGCTTGTTCTCTGGTATGAAAAAATACAGCTGAAGGTTGTCTCACCCTAACTTAGGAAGGGTGAGGACACAGCTAATGATATGCAAATATCAAAATAAAATAAGACACTAATGAAGCACAAAGAAGTCCATTGGCATAACATAAAACCTATTTTAAGTAAAAACACATTTATAGCAATACACTAGAAAATCTCACTGCAGTCTTAAGCTGAACAGAAATAACTGCCACTAAAGCATCTCAACAGCGCAGCTCGTCAAATTCTTAATATTGTCCATTTCCTCATTTAGCAAAGTCAAATTTGAACTTTATGCTGAAGTTGCAATTTCAATTCTGCAGATAATGCAACATATGTCACGACAGAAGTATAGAAAAAAGAAAGCCAACTGAAAATGATTCACACTTTAATTTGCTTTTCCTGATAGTGGCATGTTCTCCCTCGGGCATTGTTCTGGGAAAAAAACATATATTATGTGTTTAAAAAATAATTATAATGTATTGAATTAGATAATAAAAAAGGAAAAACGTATTATTTACATCAGGGGTCCCCAAACTTTTTCCTGTGAGGGGCACATAACTTTTCCCTACTCTGGTGGGGGTCGGAGTCAGTTTGTAACAGAAAACGTGTGACGATTGCAGGAGTGCCTAAATGTAACCCCAGAGTTTTTTTTTGTTTTTTTTTAAAAACAGTAAACATACACATATAAGCCGCACCGGACTATAAGCCACAGATATCTCTGCCGCTCCAGGTTTTCCACAACAATGCAGCAGGGGGTGGACACCCAAAATTTTAGTCATAACAGGTCAATTGAATATCACATTTATTACGGTTAAAAAAGAAAAAGTTGCCAGGTTTAGATTTAACTGAAATGATTACAGTAGTTTCCGAACGGTAACTGTAACAGTAAAAGTGCTGATCCTTCGTGTCCTAGCATGTGCCCATTTTCATTTAGCACATGCTAGTAGCAGTACTAGCATGTGTTAAATGAAAATGGGCACTTTCTTCTTCTTTAGATTCCAACGGCAGCTTGAATCCATTATTGTTGCACTACAGCCATTTATTGGATCCTAATATCTATACCTCAAATTCTCATAATGATCCCAGTATTATTTAAAAAAACGAAAAATCTTCTTTTTCCCCTCAATGCTATTTAACTGATCAACAACATTCTCAAATTTCAATTCCCTATAAAACCTAATTCCGTTTTAATGGGCGCTTTCTTCTTTTATTTCCAATTTTGACTTCCAATGATTCACTTCCTGCTAAAGAGAAGCTTGTTCTTGCTTCTCTCTCATTGGGCGAATGGTCTGAGCTCACCTCTCTGGACATGCCATAAATCCTTCCTTACATTTCTAGTCATAAAAAGCTGCTCTGCATTGACTTCTAGTGTCTGTCAATTGACTAGTGAATGAAACTGGAAGGTTTTCTGGTTTCTCACTGGTTAACCCTCCAGTTGGAAATGCAGAAATCCAATCAGTCAGTGAACACACTATGACTAACTGCTAAAAGGCTGCAGCAACAACAACAACACTCCTCAGTGTGGAAGTCATTAATGAGGGAAAGAGACTCAAAGTTAGCCATTTGATCAGTGGTTTTACTTTAAAGTAAATGGAAACATAAAATAAAGTTTTACATTATTTTTAAGGCATGTTAGCTGTTCATATATTCTTTACCATTTCTACTGTTGCTGTATGTGTTGTTCTTGAGCAGAGGTGCTGTTGTAGCGCAAAAACATTTGACTGAAAACAAGTTTTTTCAAAATTGCAGTGTTTGTATTAAGTTAATTTATTTTTGTAATTCCAATTTGAGCAATTTTAAGGTTAACAGAAATGCAGCTACAGACTGTTCTCTCACATTGACGCAGCTTCTGCTCCTAATATAAATGCTTAATGACCAAACACAGGAGGAAATCTAGTCAAAAGTAATTTTCAGATGCTGCTGTCATGTGGAAGTTACTGCCTTGCAAGAAGAGGAGTTTGGCTGTTTAGCCAGTGGATGTCTGGGTTCTCCCTGTGAAGTCTGGCTTCCTCATACACAGCAAATCCAAAAGCGTTAGATTTCCAGTGTTAGTGTAGTATGTTAAAAACATACTACACTAACACTGTATGTTAGTATGTTAAAGTGTTACTTCAACACTTTAGTATAATTCAACAACATGAGTGTTAGTTTCCCTAAAGAGTTGGTGTTACTCCAAAGAGTTAAATAAAAGCAATTCTGTCTGCCGTTGATTTCTAAATTAACACTAACACTAACTCGGTCTGGTGTTGATTTAGAACACCAGACTAAATCTCCCACAATTGTAATGTTCCTCCCACAATTGTAATGTATTTGTGACGTCACGTGTTTGTCCTAGGAGCAGAGACAGCAGTATGGCTTCTTGTCTGGAGCATATCATAACAAGGTAAGTTCCATTTTAAAATGATCATGTTTTTGACTACTTTATATGGCTGCATTAATTTTCTGTTTGCGCAAGAGTATCGATTCATATACATAGTTCGCTTAACTTGGTTTATTTGTTTGGATATCACGGTAAATACGACTGTTTATTATTTTTGTTAGCAGCTAAAGCTAGCCAAACAGGTGTAGCACGAGGTGTCAGGTGGTTAACCTAGCATTAAAACTTAGGGTTGCCACCCATCCCTTAAAATACGGAATCATCCTGTATTTGGCTGTTAAATGTTGCGTCCCGTATTGAACCGATACGGGACGCGATTTGTTCTGTATTTCTATAAATGTCCGATAGACATGCCTAACACACACATATCAACACTAATAATGACCAAAATAAAACACAGGAAATATTAAGGTCAGCTAAATTCTCGTTGTGGGCATAGACATGAATACGTAGACGCCTCAAGGAGCGGGTCGGCCCGTTGCTGCGATACGCAACAGTGTCCGCCATATTGAATGTGGCTTCTCTGCCAGTAAGCTAATACAAGTAAATGGACCGAACTTCAGAAAGTGCCATTCTACAAATTATTTTAAATTAATATCTGTCATTGACACATTTTCTCACACACATTAATATATTTGGCAATCAAAGAAATGACTATAGACAGAGTTTCTAACTTTTGATGTGATTAATTGTTTTGGAGCATTTCTGATTAAAGAGCACAATGTTTTTGTTTGATAGAAATGATTTTGATCATTATTATATTGGCATTGATGAACAGACACACTTTTACAGTGTTTTATTAAAGAACATATTTACATAATTGTTATGATTCATGTCCTGTCAATGCTGTGTTAAGCACTCATTCAGTTTACCTGCCACGCCTGATTGCTTACCTGTTCCACCTGGGCCTTGCCCTACTTAAACACCCCTCAGCCTCTGCTTCCTTGCCAGATTATCAACAGCCACGAGCCAGTAGAGATACAGCGTTTCCTTCCAAGCCTTCAGTGTTTCTTCGACCCCCCCTTCTGACCACGGATTTACCCCTCCTGCTAAGCCCCTCACGGATCCCTTCTATTCTGGATTTCTGGACCCTGACCCAAGCTCTGCCTCACGACCACCGATTATTGCCTGCCCCTCAAAGCTGTTTGCTCTCTCTGTCCTCCTGTGTATGACCTCAGCCTGATTATCGACAAAGTCCCTGGGTGTTGCATTTTGGATCTCCCCGTGGAGATCTTCATTGCCTTCACAGAACCCTGTTCCAATGGTTTCCTGCATCTCCCTGTCATCAGATCCTCTGTTCCTCTGCTCCACCCGTCCACTGCTCTACAGGTCAGTTAAGCTGAACATTTCTAAGATACCCCTCCTTTATCTGTGCATCACCAGTCTTCTCCCCTCTCTCCTCAGTGCTGTGTTTGATAACCTCTCCCTGAGCAGAAACCAGTATCTGAAAAAATAAACCTTTTCCCTTTTTGTATACTCCTGTGTGTGGTTGAATTTCTGGGTCCCCTCTGACTGTCCTTACACATAATTCCATAATTTAACATTTCAAGACAAGAAACAAATAATTTTCTTGTATTTATTTTTTTATACATTATTGAGAAATGACTTGATTTATAAATCAGTCATTCTTTTTTCCAAAGAAAAAATATTTATTACAGTATGTCAACTCTGCTATTGACAGCAGAGTGAAAATAATTCTAATAGAGTAAATTACTTTTTTTCATTACATAAGCTGTATTAATACACTAATACTTCAGATTGAGATATTTAATATACAAAAATGAAAGAATAAAACATTTATTTATTATACTGGGAACACTGGTCACAGGCAGGGCTTCAGTCTGCTGGTCACACTGGGAGAACTCCAATGACTTCTGAGACATCCTGGTACATGGGCAAAACTAAAACCAAGGATAAAAGAGAAATTATCCAAAAGTGTAATAGAAAATACATACATGTTTCCTTCACATTCAGAAAGACATTTTCAGCATGTTGGGCTCTGACTCATAGCATATTTATAGCTAAATACCAACATTGTGAAGCAGAGCTGGGAAACAGACTGAAGAACAGCAGCTCCAGCTCTGATCCTGACTTGATCTTTCCTCACTAAATCCCCTGGTCTTTAATTAACTTCTCTCACAGCGGTTTTTCATCAGCTCTCTCTCATTAGAAAACAGTATGAAAACGTTAGCTGCTAGGCTAACAACCAGCAGTTACTTCGGGCCAATTTAACTACATAGGAAATATTTTTCAGTTTAGAAGCGAATTTCTGGCTGCAAAGTTAAGTAATTCTGATCTTTCATCCTTACCTGTGAAAAGTAATGCCAATGAATCCAGTTTGTTTCGTAAAACGGTTGAAACAAGTCCACACAACAGGACTTAAGGAGCTCCAATCGCTCTGCTGCCACATAGAAGATGGCGAACGCTGTTACATACGACTCAGCGCTCCATGAGGAGTCTACGTATTCATGTCTGGTGCGGGAGCTAAAGGACCCCTGAATGCTACGGACCGACGCTGTTGTCACGGTTGCCTAGAGACNCGACCACCGATTACTGCCTGCCCCTCAAAGCTAAGTTTGCTCTCTCTGTCCTCCTGTGTATGACCTCAGCCTGATTATCGACAAAGTCCCTGGGTGTTGCATTTTGGATCTCCCCGTGGAGATCTTAATTGCTTCCACAGAACCCTGTTCCATTGGTTTCCTGCATCTCCCTGTCATCAGACCCTGTTCCTCTGCTCCACCCGTCCACTGCTCTACAGGTCAGTTAAGCTGAACATTTCTAAGATGCCCCTCCTTTATCCGTGCATCACCAGTCTTCTCCCCTCTCTCATCAGTACTGTGTTTGATAACCTCTCCCTGAGCAGAAACCAGTGTCTGAAAAAATAAACTTTTTCCCTTTTTGTATACTCCTGTGTGTGGTTGAATTTCCGGGTCCCCTCTGAGTGTCCTTGCACATAATTCCATAATTTAATGTACATTTAACATTTCAAAACAAGAAACAAATAATTTTCTTATTTTTTATACATTATTGAGAAATGACTTGATTTATAAACCAGTCATTGTCTTTTTTCCAAAGAAAAAATATTTATTACAGTATGTCAACTCTGCTATTGACAGCAAAGAGTGAAAATAATTCTAATAGAGTAAATTATTTTTTTCATTACATAAGCTGTATTAATACACTAATACTTCAGATTGAGATATTTAATAAATATACAAAAAGTGAAAGAATAATATTATACTGGGAACACTGGTCACAGGCAGGGCTTCAGTCTGCTGGTCACACTGGGAGAACTCCAATGACGTCTGAGACATCCTGGTACATGGGCAAAACTAAAACCAAGGATAAAAGAGAAATTATCCAAAAGTGTAATAGAAAATGCATGTTTCCTTCACATTCAGAAAGACATTTTCAGTATGTTGGGCTCTGACTCATAGCATCTTTATAGCTAAATACAAACATTGTGAAGCTGAGCTGGGAAACAGACTGAAGAACAGCAGCTCCAGTTCTGATCCTGACTTGATCTTTCCTCACTAAATCCCCTGGTCTTTAATTACCTTCTCACAGCGGTTTTTCATCAGCTCTCTCTCTCTCATTAGAAAACAGTATGAAAACGTTAGCTGCTACGCTAACAACCAGCAGTTACTTCGGGCCAATTTAACTACATAGGAAATATTTTTCAGTTGTTTAGAAGCGAATTTCTGGCTGCAAAGTCAAGTCATTCTGATCTTTCATCCTTACCTGTGAAAAGTAATGCCAAGGAATCCAGTTTATTTCGTAAAACGGTTGAAACAAATCCACACAACACAGGACTTAAGGAGCTCCAATTGCTCTGCTGCCACATAGAAGATGGCGAACGCTGTTACATACGACTCAGCGCTCCATGAGGAGTCTATGTATTCATGTCTATGGTGCGGGAGCTAAAGGACCCCTGAATGCTACGGACCGACGCTGTTGTCACGGTTGCCTAGAGACGGACACTACGCAGCTGCGGTGAGGTGCTGTCAACCCGCCTCTTTTTAAAACATCTTCGACCCTATTCTCCACCGTCTTTGGAAGCAAAACCTCTCGTAAAGATACAGACGTGAGAAGGAAGACGCAAATCCCAGGCTGAATAATGTTAGTGAGGATTAACACAGGAATCACTGAATAAAAAATGTGTCCATCGTGGCGCAGTGCGATACTAGCCAGAATAGATCAGGAGAGGAACACAGCAGACCCTGATATGGTAACATTTTGCTATGATTAAGTTTCTTATTGTGCTTTTAGTAGACTATATCGGTTTGATTATTTGCTTACTTATAATAATATCAGCCAAAATAATACAAATGATCATTTAAAGAACAAAGCATACATTAGACTAACAGTAAATACATAAATACTTCCTACTTTAAAAGGTTTGTCAGGGCTTTCTGTATGTTTTCTTTTGAAATGTTTATATATTTTATGAATTCATTGTTCAGTGGTCATTAATGCACCAGACACAGACCTGCAGCCCAGGGGCAGTTCTAGATGGGGGCCAACAGGGTACCAAAGAAGTTATACTAAATAAATGTCTTATGTTAATACTCAGTGATGGATTTATTTTAACCTTCACAATTTTACTTTAACAATGAATTAAAAATTATAGTGCTGCACTTCTAGCTGCTGTATGGAAATAGGATCACGCTTTCCATCTGCCAGGGATCTGCAACCTGAATCTCTGGAGACGCAAGTGGGTCTTTGGCTCACTTATTATATCAAATGATGAAATATTGCTGTGTTTTTTTTTTTATTTGTTTGTTTGTTTCATTCTTTTTCAAGTGTTTCCATGAAAAAACACTGACTATTCTGGCCCCTGTGGTAAATCTGGTCTAGAACCAGCCTCCAAACCTAACTCCTTGTTTATATAAATATTTTGGTAATACTCTGTAAAATATCAGAATGTTCACATAACTTTTATACTTTTAGTTGTCTGAGGACACATTTTGAATATTAAATCAGGTGTTATGATCAGTTACTCAGTGGTTTACCAAATACTTTTACACTTGCTTAATTCAACATATTTAAAGTATGCTACTCTGATTGGAGTACAGTTTTGGGGTACTCTAACCGACCTCTATGTATGAATGATTGCTCTATGGATCACTTTTTAAAGACAAAAAAACACTGCCATAAAATATTGTCTATCACTGCGACGGACATCCCACTCCGTGAGAGTAGGACAACGCACCACGGTGGGCGTCCCTTATTTTGATTTCTGAAAGGTGGCAATCCTATTAAAACTGTCAGAAAAATCTGAAGGCCATTTGAGTTAACATTATTTAGTTTTAGGGTCGTTTTCTTTAAGTTTTATATAATGGGGAGAGTGGCTGTGCTGGACCGGTGGCTTGATCTATGCCACAGGTGTCAAACTCCAGTCCTGGAGGACCACTGTCCTGCAACTTTTAGATGTGCTGCTGCTGCACCACACCTGAATAGAATAATTAGGTCATTAGCAGGACTCTGGAGAACATATCTACACAATGAGGAGACACTTAAGCCATTTGACTTCAATGTTTTGTACCTGTGGCATATCTAAAAACTGCCAAAATGTTTTTTTTCTTTATTAGTACAGCATGTTGGTGACTGAAGCCTGTTATGACTTCAACACATTTCTTCAGACAGGTTGGCACGACTTTTAATGCAGTCCAGAATGTTTCTATAAAATGACTAATTTCTATAATGATTAATGATTATAATGTCTGAATTGTGTTCATGGTAATTATTTCTGACTTTTTTATGCTTTATCTTGTTGGTGGTGAAAAATGCTCTTCAGGTTAAAGGGGGGCAGAGTATTTTGAATGAATATGATAGTGACACACACCGGTGGGTCTGATTACTTTTGCTCACACTTTTTAAAATATTTATTTAATATCCTAATGTGTCTGCTATTTTTCCTGTTTTTCTTTCCAGGCTGGAAAAAACAGGCATTCTTCTGTTTGTTCACCTGCTTCTTCCTATGTTCCAAGGCCACAAGAAAAATGCCAAAACAGCTCATGTCAAGCTGTGAACCATGTTGTCAGATATGTGCAGTTATGTTGTTATTCTAATGATTCTACTTCTTTGTAAAAAAAAAATCTTATTGGCTTTGTTTGCTATTTGAATGTAACTGTGCCATATATTGTTAATAATTTTTTATTATTTGTCATCTTAGCATTTTGCCAAAGATTGGAGCCAGTGTTGAAGCCTTCCTCATTGGTGTGGAACCAGGACAGCCCTTCCTCCTGCATGTTGGCGAAAACAAGAGCAGCACCAAAGACACTTCACCATCAGTGGTTATAAGACCATCCATGGCCGCTTTCAATGAACTTTCAAAGCGCACTTCACCTTCAGTGCAAAGTACCATGAATGTATGACCTTTGTTGTATGTTGCTGTCAGTGGTGTTTGATGTTCTTGTTTTGAAATAAAAGTAGATTATATACTGCAACTTGTGTTGGTGTTTTTGTAGATTGAAGTGGCCAAGTGGCATCTCATGTCTTTCAAAAAGAATTTGGGGATTATTGACTACTGGTGGTATTTTCTGGGTTAAAAAAAAAGTTTTATTGGCTATAGTGGTTTTCATTGGCTATAGTGGTCTTTATTTGATAGTAAATTGACAGAAAAGTGGGTAATGAGAGAAGGGGGAAGACATGCAGCAAAAGTCGGGAAGCGAACCTGCGACAGCCATATTGAAAACTAGGGCCTTCATTTGTGCTTAACCCCTGTGCCATCAAAGCTCACCCCACCAGTAGTATTTTAAAACTCAGATTTCTATGTTGTTCTATATTTAACACTATTCTGTGTTGACACAATCATAGTGTTAACTTTTGACACTATACACTAGTGTTAGATAAATCAACACTGATGTCTGTTAAATTTCAATTACTGAGAGTGTTGATTCAACTCTATCACAAATAACACTTTCAAAAGTGTCATTTTAACACAATCAAGAGTGGACCAATATAGACACTTTCAAAGTGTTAAATTCAACTTACTTGGAGTTGAATTAACTGTTCCAAATTTGCTGTGTACAGCCAAAAAAACTTGACTTTTAGATTAACTGGTTACTTAAAATACTTGAATGAGTTGGATGACAAAAATATTTTAAAATGTACAACTTTTTAAAGAGAAGTGTTAGTGAGCACTGTAAAAATAAGAAAAAATTCTGGTTTTAAATACTAGAAATGTTTGTGAATATACAGAAAATTTGCTATAAGAAATGTGGAACATTTTAGTTTGTGAGTAATTTTAACATGAAAACCTGTTAAATTGTGGCAAAATCTGGTTTAGAGTTTATGGAAATGTTTGTACAATTATCTGTAAAGAAACACAGAAAAAGTTCTGGCAGAAAATTACCAGAACATTTTCTGTGTTTTTTTTTGTTGTTTTTTTACAGATTTTTTTTTGTGTATTTACTGCATGATCAGACTTTGCTTTGGTTGATATGCACCACCCACCTCACTTTGCCTTTAGAATGCCCTTAATAATAACAGATAATTACTGAATAAATGTCAAACAAATAGACAAATTTTTAGGTGTGTGAAATTGGTACTATGCGACTAGAAACCAGAGTAAAAGCAATCCACAACTAATCTTTTTGATCAGCACATCTCTGGTCTTAGTTCGAGTTTGAGTGATGGAAGACCTTGGATGCGATATGAAGTGCAGGTTCAGTTTTCAAAGTTGTCACAGAGTTTCCACAAACATCTGGCGCTGCTCTCTGTTCTCTCGCTGCGTAAATCTGCTGCTTTTGTTTTAACATCAAATGCAGCAGATGAGAATGACAGCTAAGAAATATGTCTCTTCTCTCCATGCCTTTAAAAGACTTATATGGTACCAAACACACAGCAACAACTCTTCAAATTCCTGGAAGACTCCTTCAACTTGTTGCATGTCTTTCTCCAAAGCTGTAAAAATCCTAAAAAAGAAAATGCACATAAACGCACACATCGTAATCTCCAAATTCAAAGTCAAAAGGCACATACTCGTATTTGTCATGTAAATATCCGGCAGTGTAAAACCCCCAGTAGCACTTCTGCCTCAGCCAGCTCACAGCAGGATCTATAATTAGACAGAGAGCTCTACTCCCCTCCAGTCATCTTTTACTGCTGGCCACATCCTCTTTTTTTCTTTAACTCCTTCCCTTTCTTACCCTTCACTCCCTGCTTCTCTAAGTTTCTGCAACCATTGTTCAACTCTGTCCAACAACAAGCTGTCTGATTCGCTCATTTCTCTTACTCCCAGCTTAAAACAGAACAGTCAGATAAATAGCGCATGCTATTAAGACTACAATAAAAGAAAACCTCAATGAGAAGAATAACTGACCAGACTAACAATAAAAAGGTTTTTCTTTCTAAACTCTGTTTTTCTTTGTTTTTTTGTTGTTTTTTTTAACCATTTGCGACTTTCACACATCTTTGAAGTGTCCATCTCGTTAACAGCAGGGATGGTAACTATGGTGACACCAGCGGTACACTCGACAGGAAGTTGAGTCTATAAAAGCTCAACAATGAGAGAATCGGGGTGGCTTCCTGTTTGAGAGCTCAGTTTAGACTCCCATTTCCTCCCATCTCCCTTCCTAGCTGTTGTGCCGCAGTGGCCGCTGCCACTGCTGCTGCTGCAGTGCTTTTGAGCACAGCCGGCGTGAACTCTATTATCAAGAGTAAAATCGCCACCAACTGGAGCATGGTTAAGAATTACCGCACTCCCCCACCTCCGACCCCTCCATCACACAAAGCAAATCACTGCTCCGACGCTGAGCATATGACTGAAAAGTAGAGAACTCTGACATCATTTAATGACTCTGATTAATGACTAAACGTGGCCCGAAGGCAACGGGCTAATGCGACAAACACACACTTGCTTACTAACACATCCATTATAGGAACATGGAAAACTACTAAGTCAGCTATTGACAACCCTGTTAGGCCGTGCCTCATTTATTCCACATGCTTGTCAGACTTAATGGATTCAGATTTTTTTTAAAGCACTTGAGGATTAAAGGTAAAAACAAATGGTTGAACAAATTTCTTGTTGGCATCGTTGCAGATTGTTACCGATTTTGCTTACTGCAGTTTTAGGGAAGTGTTGTGGTTTGCTATTTCTGCAGAAATCAGTCGTGACTCACACTGGCTGCAGGAATTAAACTTTTTTTTTTATTGTTGATGGGGGGTTTTCTCAGTAGCAAAGCCTATTAGATTTTGCTGATTTATTTATGTAAGACCTTCTTATTACACGGTGGAAAAAAAAGCACACTCCTAGTGAATCACTTTCTCCGGTAAGATTCCTTGGACATTTATGGATCAGACCTGTCAATTTGTTAATGCAGTGGGTTTTATTCTCGGAGCTAAAGGTCAGTGAATGGTGGGAAAGGTGATTTTTTAAATTAACTATAAGGTTTTGGGTGTATACACTTAAAAAGAAAAGAAAAAAGAAATCCACCCTGTTGCTAAATCGGCCTTGTGCAACACAGGATTTCTATGAATAGTCTAATACTGACAGTTGGGATCACATGTTCGTTTACTCTGTTGGCCTGCACTCCCTTTGTCATCAGGACTGCTGCTCATACTACCAGTAAACACCAGGCCAGATTCCTCATAAATTTCCCAATCCACACTGTGCCTTGCAAAATTATTCATACAGCTTGAACTTCTTCACATTTTTCTTTCGCTACAAACCACAGACTTGAATGGATTTTGTGATTTTTACATGGCAGATCAACAGCCAAGAGGAAAACAAATGTGTGAAAACTGAAAATAATGAAATTCCTTTAAAAAAAAGTCATGCTGTTTAGTTCAGCTCCCTCTTTACTCTGATACCTCTAAATGATAACCATCAGCTCTATTGTGAACAAACAGAATCATAAAGACCAAGGAATGTAAAAAGAGAGTCGGAGATAAAGTTGTGGAGAATTTTAACGAAAATAAATAGTGCTGTCATTAGTCTGACTCTCTTCGCTCATCTTTTTGCTCTCGTTTATGACTCTGACCACAGTATAGAGTCATAAACTGTACCTACTTCGCACTGCTGCGAAATAGGTAACTCTCCACAGTTTTTTGGTCAAAATAGGTAATCTGCATTATTTAACATTAACTTGTTAAACTTTTTAGATTAATCGCATGTGGTAACGCATAAACGTTGACAGTCCTACTTATAAAACAATAACAATTATCTGAAACTTTGAAAGAGTGTGGCGCGAGTGCAAAGCCATCCAGGAACTGTAACTCTGAAGCTGCAGAGGGAGAATCTGTTGACAGGGCAGAATGGACTTAGCTAAATATGGAGTAATAATGTAAAAAAAATATCATAAGAAGCTTTAATACTTGAGACCGAGGCTGAGGTTTAAGTTTCAGCAGAACAATGGTCCTAAATACGCAGGCAGAGCTGAAACAGTTTACATCAAAACATCCAAGTGTTAGAGGCTTGGTGCTTTAGCTGCAGAACAGATATTTCTACAAAGTCTGGATATAGGTGGTTGGATGGACTGCATCAAAAGCTTTTTTTAGTCTGTCACATAAAATCCCAACAAACTGACAAATTGAGAAAAGTCCAACAGGTATGGATATTTTTGTAAGGAATGTATAGAAATCTATTGAGCCGAAATAAAACTTTTTTTAAATTGAAGGAACTTTGATGTCAGAACAGCTTTTACTGTATGATTAAAGTCCTGTTTTATGCTTAACGAGTAACTTCATTTTCCTGCCTCAGAGTTCTTTAGCTGGATCCGTTTCTTTTTCCCAAGCTCTGCAGAAGTCGCTTACCCTTCTCTGACACAATCGCTCCTCACAAATCTGAGTTATCTGCTTTTCGTGCTTTCCGCTGCTTTCTCATCTCTCTCTCTTCCTCCTTCATCCTGAGGAATCCGCAGCTGTCACTCCCATTCAAATCCCTCTCGTTTTCCCATAGCAGCTGGTCCGACTGTGCGTGTGTGTGTGTGCATGTTGGTATTAATGTGCATCTGCCTTCAACTGTCGCCAAACTATTTCTATATATACACCCCTACTTTGCTGGTACAAACTCACGTGCTCCAGTGTAAATGGTGGTGTGTGCTGCTGTCAACAGCTTTCAGAACTACTTCATGGCTCATGTGTCTCTGTGCCCGTGTGTTTATGCATGTGTGTATATGTTACGAGGACAGATAGATGGAGACCGGGCTCTTGACTGAGAACAAAACACAGTGTTAAGTGAGGACACCAGAGGAACCTAAATCATCCACATGTCTCTGGACAGTATCTGGCTCCGTCTCTGTCCCGTACCAAACTGCTTTTTAAGGAGGCTCTGATTTTATGTTCCAGTCAAGGACAAAACGGAAATCTCTCGCCCTGCTCAAAATCAGATGTGGATTCAAAACTTTAACAAGAATTTCATAAATGATAAGCAGGGGTGAATGATAAGGTTCATCACAATATTTTGCGGTAGAATTATGATCACAATAAATGTGACAATAACAACTAATTATTGCTTCTTTCTGAGGGAACTGTATGATTCTGACTGCATGACAGCAATCATAGACATACAAACATGGAAAAACATTCCCATTTGTAATACGCTTCTTTTGGACACCAGTCATATAAAGAAGGGTAATTTGCATGACTAAACTGCACACATATTTTAAAATTTATCGACATTTATTGATACTTTCATTGAAAAAACAATGACAAAAATAAAAAAACTTCCTGGGTTTCAAACATTAACTGAAATTTATTGTGACAACAATAAATCAAAATTCTTAACATGATAAGAAATTTATCACGATAAATTTATCACGATAAATTTATCACGATAAATTTATCACGTGAAATTTATCACGATAATACGATCATACGATCGTATTATCGTATGATAATACGATAAATGCCCTCCCCTAATGATGGATTTAACTAATTGCGAGCTTTCTTATTCATAGTAACCACTAATTTCCAAAAGTCACATCTTCCCAATCACAGTCTCAACATCACAGGCTCAGATAATGACGCGCAGATTGTGTCGTTATATGACTCTAGACATGTGGTGGGGCACGGCAACTGGTGAAAGACAGGGGCTGCACTAGTCTGTCTGCATCATAGGTGTTCTGAAAAATTTTGGTGGTTTTGAAACTTTTTCAAACTTGGTGTGCTTTGATCCTGGCAACCATCTCACCTGCCTAAGTGAAAGTAAGACATACCCTGGAAAAATAAAAACATTCCTTGGAAATTCCCACTTTCAGTAAAACACACTTCTAGTAAGCATGCAAACAAAAGAGGTCTGTTAATGTTTTATATCTTACATAAAAGGAATATTTGCCAAAAGTTTTCATTGGGTTTAGTTTGGCTATGAAAAGATTTGAAAACATATAAGTAAAAGCCATCATAAAAAAAGCTCTACAACAGTGCACAGAATACAAATGAACACTGTTCTGCACAAAATGTCAAGATCAGCATAGTAACATTTATCAGTAATGACATCACCATTAATGTTTCTATTAATGTTTATGAACATACAGCATTTATAAATACACAACATGCTCCACTGCATCTAAAACCCTGACTAAAACCAAATCCATTGCAGTGCTAAGCCACTCGCTGAGCATAAGTTTATTGTTTTTCCACTGCAGGAACACTGACTCTGGTACCTAAAAATCTCTACATATTTCAAGTATTTGCTTGACCTGAACAAAGAACCAGTTTTGCAAGGTGCAGTTTTTCAAGATGAACAGCCAAAAATGCTGCAAGTTTAAAACTTCTGACTTCCTCTAAACATTCAACTTTACACTTAATAACAGCCAGATCTTGAACTGTTGGTTTTATTATCACCAGTTACATTGTAAATGTAATTTGGAACATTAAGTAGGACAGCATCCATGAACATTATTTTAATCTTAATTTATTGCCAGCAGCTCTGTAAATGATCACTTTCTGCTCTTAACATCACCAGCAGGTGTTAAACTGAAATAGTACCGGTGGAAATAAAACAAAACATTTGGACCACCCTGTTTTCACACCCACACTGTTTTAACTCAAACAACTGCAAAATGTTACAACACCAACTCAAGCAATTGTAAATAAATTCAATAATGTTGGAAAATTCATAGACATGCAAAAACACCTGAAAATCCAATCAAAAGTAACAGGACTTAAGGCAGATGTAGAATTGTTAGATATAGTCTGTCAAGTTTATAAACCTGACAGATAAATCTAATGACTGGTTTATCTGAAAAAAATTAAATAATAAAAAAAAATAAAAATAAAACAAAATCCCCCAAAATCAAAGTTGCAGCACACCACAATCTGATCTGTTGGACAGATGTCTTCTTTTTTCACTATTTGTGACCAACTCACTGAGTAAATCTCAAGTCAAGAAGAAAGGAAGGAGAAACTAAATCAGAGTAAAAATACTTCCTTAAATGTGCTGGTTGTTTTCTTACCTTGTTTCAGTTCCTTAGTCAGTGCAACAGTTGAATCCAGGAGATGATCTTCCTCTCGTATCTGAGGAGGGAAAGGAATAGATTAGGATCATATCATATGTTACAAGAAGATCAAGATTACATTATATTTTTAACCAAAGTGACAGTTTTGCAAAGTGGTAACTAGCTTCTGAAAGCATATGATTTTGTCTAACAAAATAAGGTCAAGTTATCAGCTCTGAATATGAAAGTGAGTGCTGTGAGATTGCTGCATCAAGACTCTTAGAAAGACTGATCATCCATCTGTCTCAAACCTTTGTCTTGTTGAAATTCTTTATCTGATAGAATTCTGCACAGAAAAAAAGAGTGAAAGCATAAAAACCCCCAAAATTAAGTTAGTTTAATAACACTGTATGAATATGATGACAAACTAACTGTTAGCTCCTAAACACGCTAAAATTAGCATCTACTTCAGTGCTACCCATCAGAGTTTTTGTTAAGTCAGCACCTATTAAACATTTCAATTTCAAGTCCTAGTTAAACTGGTCAAACTTGAACAGTCCTAAAAATTATTATTTAAAGCAGAGGATGTTCAAATCTTTCTTTAGGGTGTCAAACACAAAGAGAACAGCCATTATGGCACTATGATAAAAAAAGCAGCAAAACAACATTTGAAAATATGTTCTTGTCAAATGTGTCAGGAATTCTCTATGAAATCTTTATTGTATTTCTGAAAATGAAAAAAATATATATTTTTAGTTTCTCTAAAAGCAGTGCTAAAACCTCTTTTTATTTTCCACTATATTTTATACATCTTATTAGCTTGTGAAATGGACACATGCATTGTTACACTCATAGAAAACAAAAGAAAGTATTAAATAATAAATAGCATTTATGACTATCCATTTTTGTAAATAGTTTCAATATAGTCAAGATTTTGCTATGGAGTAGGGAACAACAAGCTTATTTTAATGTAAAGGTTTGCATATTAACCCACTCTTCCTCTTAACGAGACATAAACACACTGTGACATTGTAAACGAGCAATCATCATAAGTTACAACATCCTGTTCGACTGCATCTTAGGCACTTTTAACATTCCACCAACATGCCAATAATAGATGTATTTGCATAACTCACACACTAGCTATGCTCACACACTGCATAAACAAATGGATGTCTGTCATTCTGTCATACTCCACTCAGTGTTGCACTTTGGCTAGAGCTGAAAGCCCTGGAACAACAATCATTGCAGGCATACCTCCGTCATTCACAGAGAGTACCCCCAGGTGTGCAGTCCGGTTGGACAAATGGCTGCAGTTCCCAAAACCCACACATCTAAAGAGCCTCATTCAGCATAGGTCCATAGGTCTTCTAATCAAGATCTATGGAGCAATAAACTGAATTCTAGATTTAAATTCCATCAAAACATGTTAATTTCATGCTTTGAATCTGAAAATTCTCAAACAAAGAGGGAATTGATTTAATTCACCCAGATTGTTTAGAATGTAAGAACTGATTGGAATCAACAGAGATAACCACAACGACAAAACAAAGATGCTTTATTTGACTGATGCTCAAAACTGATAATTATTCTAGGAATGAGGAAAACTCAGGAACTGAGCAGTACTGTTGGATACTTGGTGCTTCTTTCTCTGGGATCACTGCAGACCAGAAACATGTCAGAATAGATGATGGACCAAAGCAAAAACAATCTCCCTACTCCTGAGAGAGGTTAACCCAAACCACAGGAGATGTTCTGGATCCTGTAAAGAGATCGATGGCTGGTAGAAACACAGGCCACATACACAAGAAAGAAGCAAAACCACCCAGCACATCCACCAGCATTTGTCTCAGATGATCCATATATTAATCCCAAAGTGAAAGAGAATGTTGTGATGTTGTCAAGGCCTTAGAAAATAGTCATATTCACACATTTTTTGTGTGGTTTTTACAATCAATATATATTAGAATGGCCTAAGTAAGTTTTATGTCTCCATTTTTCATGCAAATCAAACTGTTGAAGCTACTTTTACTTCTTTAATTTTTAATCTAATTAATTACTTCAAAGAAAAGAAAATAAACAGCTCTTTGTTCAAAATTAAGTTAGATGTTAAGATGCCGACAGGCTAACTAGATATAATACATTGTACTATATCATAAACTCATGTCATGTCATATTACACCTTTGTACAATATTATATAACATTTTCTATTGGTTTTTTTTTTCGTTTTTGTTTTTGTCCTTTTTTAAGTGTTATGGCTAAAGTACATTAAACACAATGTATATGGTTAAACCTGGTAAATCAACATGTCCCCCAGTGTATCATCAGCCTGGTGGGCCACCAGGCTTTACTTGCCCCCCCGCACCCCCTTAGAGTGGTTTGTTTATTTTAAATAAGGGTTTTAAACACGTGTGATAGTGAAGACAGATTAAGCTAGGTTTACAGCTGATACATTGAACTGGGGAGGGTGCGCACCAATTATGCCGTCCCTGCACCTGATGTTGGCCTTACATGCTATTATTTCCAAATTATGGTGCACCTCAGAATATTTGTAACTTAACATCTTTTAACACAAAACATTGTGGGCTGCTGATGGACTGCCTAGCGCCTCTAGCACTGAGCTTAGGGGGTTTATAGGAGAAACCCTGCAGATACAGAAATTAGTCCAAATATTGCTGTTTTCAAGACTTGTACTGTTTTATATACATTTAAACTACAATGTACATAAAACAACATTTATTTATAGAGTGATTTTGTATGACAAAGATTTTGCACGAGTAATAAATGATGACTTGAAGTAACTGATAAATAATATAGCAGCTATTTAGATAGTTAAAAATCCCATGGAACTATTAGAATTTAAAAATGGCCACTTTATCTGACTGTCTGAGATCATCCAAAGGAGCATTCCTTAGCATGTGAAGCCAAATAGCAACAACCCAATCACATTTGGTGACAGGCTATCAATCAGTGACACACCAAGTGATCCCAGGCAGCAAGTTGGTACATGAAAGGTTAAGATGCCAGGTAAACAACCAGCATCTTAACACAATTTAAACGGCCTGACCGTTTAAAAACAAATAATAAAGTCCTGAAATCTACTCCAGAACTCAGAGAGGCAGGCCCTGAGGGGGCTGGGAGGGTTGGTGTGCCTGGCCTCTAACAGTTGTCAAGTCTGGGCAAGATAGAAACTGGCTGCCTAATTTTGATCAGCGGTGAAGAGGAAATACATGATCTTGAAAAACAATGTCTGTGGACTAAATCAAAACGGTTAAAAAATGTCTTACTTAAAAGCAAAATTCCTGCTATTAGTAGTAGAGTAAAAAGGAAATAAGAGTCACACTTCCATCAACGTTTGGCAAAATTAAAAAAAACTTAATTTCACAAAAAAAAGGGTTTTTGGCCTTTCCAAAAAAGAGTTAATGCACTAGCAGTGAGATGGAAACATCTTTGGCAAATTAATTCTGGCACAGCGAACTTGTTACTGTTTACTCCGCTTTACTCCAGATACACAAAATCCACTTTGTGTATCTGGTTGATGAAAACACACCTACTTCACATTTTCTTTTTTACGACATTCTAAAAGTTCACTCAAAATTTGCATGACAGACAGAAACAAAGTTACTGACACTTGGGAGGACATGATTTAATTGCATTGTACACGGTGCATGAAAATCTCCACTGGCTAACTGCTAGCAAGCATCAGGGGCTTTCTAACAGTGAATCCGGACTGCATTTGATTGTCTCCACTTACAAATCAATATTTCTCAGAGCGTTCACATCTGAACTGGATAGTTTTACACTGCACTTTGAGATTTCAAAAAATCTTTATCATGCTAAAAAGCATTAGGATCCTGGTTGAATTAGACTAATGTAAAAGGAAAATAAATTTATAGACAAGCAAAATGTGGACTGGATTATTCTGTACCAATTATTGATTTTTTTGAAAACACAGTCTGTGTTTTGTGAAGTTATTTGCAAAAAAGTAAAGTGTTTCTGAAAAATAATGTCATAATCAGTTTATGAGCTGGATGTGTTATTACATCCATGACCAATAGTTCCACATTGGTGCAAATAATTATGTGCTTCCACCACAACAAAGGAGATAGATGCCGCTATCACTGATCCCACCATCTGTGTTGGATTACCACGTGCTAATGTAAAACATTAAAAAAATCTATATAATCTAAATCCTGCATTGAGTTATTGTCCATTTCTCTAACTTTCTCTCACTTCTGTTCACTCCAACATCAAACGCATTCTCGACATTTCCCAAAACAAACAAAACCACTCAACAGCAGCTCATTCAACGGGAACCCCGCTCCCTCCCTTTTATGTGTTCACAAACCTCTCAGTCCACCTTATCATTCCAAGTCACAAATGTGGAATACATGTTAGCTGCACAAAGGCGGGCCAGACAAACAGATGCCAATCCAACCACACATCTGTTGCTCAAAGCTGTTCTCACAAGCACTCTGCGACACAAAAAGGGAAATTTATTTGACTTTAACCAAATGATCTTGCAGGTTATCAAAACAGTGAGTCATGAAGACAACATTGGAACAGAGTGTGGATGAAAGACTGGTATCTTGAAGAAACAACAGTCTACTTAAGTTTTGCTGCTGATAAGAATGAGAGAAAAACTCATTCTTATCAGCTAATCCTCCTGAAGCCTCTGCTTAACACAATATTATATAACAACTGTATTCTGCATTAGAGGCAGAATACAGTTTGGTTTCTCTCCACAAAGTGACATAAAGCACCCTCTCTCCAAGTCCTTTTCACTTTAAAGTGTTGGTTGGTGTATTGACTCATGGTACAGTAAATGTTTCAAACAAATAAGCAAAACCACCAGATCTGTCTGCACAGAAATACAATGTGAGAAGGAAGTCTCTGCTCTCCAAATGAGAAGAAAGATTTTAGGACACAATATTGAATGCATGACCTTTTCACTCTGAGATATTTTGGTGTGAGTGCAACATGTTGAGTTGGCCGCCTGCCACACCGGAACAGGTTTGGTTCCTGGTGCGATTACAAAACAATTGTGAGCTGGGGCGCTCGGACGTGGGAAGTGGGATTTCGTTGACAAACTTTGACATTGGGCTACGTGTCTTACTTGCGCTCTTGTGAGTTTTGTGTTTTTTAAAACTCTTTATGGCTAAAATGAATAAAGAAGCTGTAACTATGTGGCTCTAACTCTTTTTACCTTCTTTTCCATTTTAACTATTTTTTGTTTCATTTTTTTAATCTATATCCTTTTCTTAGTAAAGATTAACGTGTTCCAGGAAAATAAAAGGCTCTTGAATATGCACAGTCACATTCGACAGTCTGCCAGGACAACAAAGGAAGAAGACATTAGCATTCCTGCACATAATTTGTACTCTGGTCAGGGATGAATACAGACACAGGCACATGCACGGCGCGACCAAAGGAAAAGGAAAAGACAAAAAAAGTCTTCTATTTTCCTGAATCCACATTATATGCTTACAAATTCAGTATTTGTTTTAAAGGACTGGGAAATTGCACTACTGGGGTAAGATATGTGTATAAAATTAGTTCAAGGGCTTAAAAACAAACCAACACTTGATACACACAAAATGTCTTGAGTTGAAGCTAAAGCAACTAAATGAACCCTAAGAGACAACATTCAGGGAGAAAAATATGACATAAAGATTACACAATTAAACCCCTTATAAAAATGTATAAGTTGACGTGCAGTGATTATCTACTCAATGTTTCTTATTGTGTCATACTCCCAAAAGGGTCCTTAACATGTAATGTGGAGCAAAGTCATAAAACTTTGTCTCAAAGGAGGATCACAAAATGACTGAATTACTGCAAATAATTGCTATCAACACAATGAAGGTACATTGATGCTGGTAGCAAGAGTAGTTCATCTTGCAGTTCAGCTTCTATGATGTTTAAGGTTGAAGAAGAAGAAATACAGAGTGTTCTTATAGCTTTTGTATGATGTTGGTTGTCAGGAAGAGAAGGAGGAGGAAAACACAACTCTGTTGATATCCATCCATCCATCCATTTTCTGTACACCTTCTCCCTTAGTGGGGGTCGGGAGGATTGCTGGTGCCTATCTCCAGCTAATGTTCCGGGCGAGAGGCGGGGTACACCCTGGACAGGTCGCCAGTCTGTCGCAGGCTCTGTTGATATCACTTAGAGCAAATATTAGGTTATCTAATTAGACATTTTTACACATTTTTAGTTTAAATTAGTCATTTATTTGGAACACTATAAAACATGAGCTGTAATAACAGATTAATAGGACACTGGCATTGACTTTAAAATGTCCAGAGAAAACCCAAATCTCAAAGCAAAGATTAAAAAAAAAGACATGCTGATGAAAGAAGCAGGAATTTCCCAGAACAAAATACCTTATTTTTAAGTCATATTTTTTTTACATGTTGCTACTGTTTAAATGTTGCTCTCAAAGATGAACACATAGTTAGTCACACAGAAAAGAGAAACCAAACATTAAAATGGGCCAGGTATTTTTCTAATGTATACATTTCTGCACAATCAGAATGAAAGTGCTTAACAAATAATGCTCCATCACTGGTACTAGCACTAACATAATGTCCCACAATCAGAAGTCCCAGTAAATAAACATGAATTGTGTTGCAGTTGCCCGACCGAGCCTGAAGCTGCAAGCCTGACTTGAGACAATCCATCACTCATATGCACACACTCGCAGTCACATGTAAATTCAAGAGTCTGGTCGGATGAAAGGAGATCCTGTTACATTCGAGCCCACAGCAAGCCATCCGATCCGAGGTCAGTGTCAGCCACCTCGCTGATCTGGAGTGAATGTGAGCTGAATCATTACTCTGTCATCCACTTTAGGCTAGACAATATCAGGATACAATGAGAGCTCTGCTTTGGAAAACTTGTGACTAAGGCCAGACTGGTATGTGAGCAGCATGGGTCTCTACAGAGTCAGGTAACGGATTTTTGTCTCATGTGTGAACAACATGAGAAACATTCCTAGCAAGCAAAAGTGAGTAAAAACATACAACCTTGGCTGAATAATAGGCATCAGTTGCTACTGTACTCAGTTTACAAGACTTTGGGTTTATTCCCCAATATCATTTAAAGAACAATTTCTTAAAGCTAAAAAAAATATATATTTTTTTTATCCAAAGAAGACGAAGGGTGGGACTGAGGTGGGAATTAAAAGGTTATTCCCCCCACCACCCACAACTCTCACCAACACCAAATGCCACAAGAATAAATCCTTGACAAAAATAATCCCATCGACTTCAGTGAATTTCAAACGGATCAAGTGCGTCAACATGCATATGCTGTGAAAAAGGCAGAGAAAGACAAAAGGGGAAGGGGGCGGCAGGGCGTGTTGAGGGGGATCCAGACGGTGGGTGGAGGCCAGTAACAGAACAGATTCCCAGCTGACCACAGCAAGAAGCCATCAGCTCAAAGGTTAATGCTACATAAATTGATTTGACACACTAATAAAATCTTACAGACAGGGTTACCTCAGGTCACACCGCATGCACTTAGTCTCCTTATCCCATTTACACCACAATACAGCTAATATGTTCAGCCATACACACACACGCACACACCTACACACACACACACACGCGCACGCACGCACACACATATATACAGTCCTGTGGGCCCCCGCTGAGAGTATTATATAACATTACCCCTGACATATCAAGTGATTTCATGCACCTAGAGGCAGGACAATTGAGCCATTTGTTCAGCAAGGCAAAAATAGCCACCTCCCCTCTTCAACGCCGTCTACTATTACTAGCATTACTACCACAACTGTGGCGCAGTTTGACTGTGCACTGCAGCTTAGCTTTACGAGTCCCCATGGTTAAATATTACTTTAATGCCTCTGCAGAAGCTGATGTGGTCGTCAAATCAGGACAATGAAGCCAATCAATTTTTGGGTGGAAACCAGTACGAATTAATAACGTTATCCTACTAAGTACCCACCCTCCCCCCTAAAACAAATTGTGTACCGTACGTTTTAAAAGAAGACAGAATGAAAAAAGATTAACAGAACTTTCTTTTGTTATCACCAAGCTTTTTATGTTCTACTTAAAGGGATGATTAGTATATTTTGTGAAGGGTTTTGTGAAGTCTTTATGGGTTACCAGAGTGTAAAGTGGAGGGGGAAAGTTTTCAGAGCGCTCTTTGTTTGGAGAATCGGACTGAAACCCCGTCGGTTGAAGGTGATTTAGCAATTTAAAACTTTCATTGCACCTTAAAGAATGTGCTAAATTCAGAGTTATATTTATTCAGGATCTGACTTCTACAACTGTAGGTTACAGGGTCCGTGGACCATGTTGAAAACACAGACGGTCTTCAACTAAAAAAACAAACAAAAAAAACAAAGTGTACTGTCAGTAAGCAGCTAATTGGATAGGATTGGATTGGATCATATTGGCTTTCCTGAAAAAAATACATTTAGAAAATTTTGAAACTATGTAGTTAAGGATGATGACTGATCAACTAAAAAGACTGGAAGTACCCTACTGTGTACAACGTCTTTAAATAACCTTTTTTGACATCTTTAATCGTTCTTTCTCTTTCTTTTTCATGATTGCAGTGTAAGGCCTGTAAATAACTCTTCCTCCTTTGGCTCTACAATGCAGCAGGAACAAGCACCATCAGCTGACCAAAGTATTTGGAAACCACAACCAGGAAGAAGATACGTGATCTCAACTGCACCTATTACAATCAGAAGCTTTTCATACTCTGGTTTTGTGAACAAAAAGGAAAGAAAAAAAGGGAATAAGGGAACATTTAAAACAAAGAATTCAAGATTACTTTGTATTTTACTGTGGAGAGGTTATATTAAAGATTTTAGGGATTTTTCCCCATCGGTATGTTGAAAATATTTATATATTTAAAAGGTCTGCAATGGCACAAAATCTACAAGACTACATGGTATAAAAGTGTAATTAGTTGTTCAAACTATGTTGTTCAGAAAATGGAAATTTTAATAATCAATCCCAAATGTAGAGTTCACAGACACAGAGCTACAACAATTTGCAGAAAATCTGCTGTTTTACTGAAAGTATGCTAAAGACAATGCAGGCTAACTTTCGTTAATGGAACACTTATGTGAAATACATGGATCACACATCATTTGTGTTTTCAGTCAGACTCAATAAATTAAAATATGCACTCAGATGAGGCTCGTTTGGTGAATTAAAAGTACATTTTGGAAATAAAAACCTTTAAACAGGTATTAAACATACTTTTCATTAGGTCCATATTCCTTGATTATAAATATTTTTTTTATTGCTGTAATGTTCTACTTATCATATTAAATGTATTTATTCCAATGTAATATTCTAATTCTAAATGTTGGTTTTCGTTGGCAGCAAACATAAAATCATCATAACTAACAAAAACTTGAATTGGGTTATTGAAACAAATGAACTAAACATTTTATTTCACTCTTCAATAATATTCAAATTCATGAAATATGACCACATGTTTCTAAAAAAGAAAAAGGAAACGGACTACAGCATTTCAAATTTCACCATGTCTGGCACTTAAGTTTTAGCAAAGGCATCTGAAAAACTTTGCATCAATTAAACAGACCTTTGCTTCTTTTGCAGGCATGAAAAAAATAAAGATCAGCGAAAGAACTAAGACATTGTGGTACAAACAGGATGTTCTCCTGGTAATCTGAAAGTATTTGGATGAAGTCTGTAAGGCTAGAACAGTTCTCTAAGCCTTCACAATTAGTAAAATGGTGGTTTCTAATGTTGAACACGTCTAGACTCACTGCTTCCACATTCAACTGCTTACAGCCACAAGCGTCTAAAACCTCACAGGTAGATGTGACTGTGCGTTTTTGTTAACGTAGAAAAGAGAAATAAATATTTTAAAAAACAAGACAAAGGCAAAAAGGTCCCTGTGTCCGTTGCCCTGGATGGACAACATACATGTAACCAGACTCTACAGCCACAGCCATGACCTCACCAGGTTTTTCCATAGAAACACACACACACATGCACGCACATGCATACACACACACACACGCACGCACACACATACACACACACACACACGCACACACACACACACACACACATGCTGACTGTTAGAGTACAGTCAGCGGAGCCTGGCACAGTGAGAGCCAGCTTCAATTCAGGGACATGTATTGTAATCCTACACAGTGTGATCACACAGGCGTGCTTCACAGAAAAGAAAACTAATCTAAAGTAAAAGGCAGGGACACAAAGAAATAACCAGGTGACTCGTTTCTTCATGGGTGGAGCTTTGGATCAAATTTTTGATCCGCTGATCTGAGGTGAAGTGAAAAAAAGTGAAGTCAACTCCATTCTGAGTTGCTGCGCTGCCTCTAGAATCCCTAAGTTAGAGGAGGAAGCATGGAGGAAATATTTGCCATGGGGAAACAGAGGAAACAGACATGGCAGGAAAATTTGATGGTTATCATCTTTGTATCATATTCTGTTGTAGAACTGGGTGTCTCTTGAGATAAGAGATATCACAGGTTCACACCACGTGTCATACCAGTGGGAAGTCCTGAACTGTTCAATGTCTAACATCCAGAAGCTAAAAAAGGGAGAACAGCTTTGTATGAAATCCTGTAGGAAAATGGCTCATAATCTTTTTCTAAGTAAGACCATTTTAGGAAACACTAAAGTTTCTAAGTGCTACCATACTGACATTTGGAAACAACAGGATTTGAGCCTTTTTTTCTTTGGGGTGTTTGGTCCATTGGTGCTAGATGTCTATTTGAAGAGATCAATTCTGTTTCATTTTACACAGAATTTGAAATTTCAAAGTTAGAATTTTAAAACTAAATTTCTCTCCAACCCTAGACTCAAAATCCAATATGACTGCTATGTGTTTAAAACAAGGTGAGAGCTTAAGTGATAACAATTTATTTGCACTTTTTGTATTCTTTTAAACCTACTAACATCTTCTGACTGAAAGTGTTTCTTTATTGTTTAAATGAATAAAATACAAAGAAAAACAATGCAGTTAACTTTTAATGCACATGGTAATTAGCTTATCACTTAGCATATCAATAGCATGTTTACCCAACTTTAAAATTAAAAGACAGTGAAACTATCTTAATTGTAATTCTCAGATCAATGTTTCCCCTGACTAAGGGGTCACTTGTTCTTGGGGGTGTTTTCTGGTGGTGAAGGTTAGGGTTGGTTTTATGCTTTATCACAGGAACATTTTCAGGATTTATTTGTGCACAGACAACTTAACACAATAATAAATCTGAAGTAAGAAAACCTGGAAAAAAAACTTAAAAATTGTAAAGATGCATTGCACATGTCCACCAAAACAATTAAAACTCAACCTTGTAAACTAAAAGCAGGTTTGATCATATCTTAAATATAACTTTCACACCTACGTTTTTAAGTGTCTCAGACCTGAACAACATGACCTGTGGAAAAAACCCACACATCAACCAAAAAGACAGAAGATCATATTTAGCAAACTACATCTTTCCAACTAGGCCAACACCTGTTCTGTGCTTTTTACAGCACAACTTACAGAAGCACGAAGCTTAGATCATGTTGGAAAAACTGCTGTCACCCAAACGATGTAATGCTTGTGTACATGCCTCAAAATAAAAACACTGTTAAAGATGACAAGATGTTGTCCCAAGGGCCTGACTGCAGACTGGCAGCATTTTTCCACATTAAGGTTCTGCCGCTGAGGGCTGTGGCCTACCTTTCATTGGCTTACGGAGAATTTTACCACTCCACAACACAACTACTTATTAGGTTAGAGCAGTGCTTCTCAATTCCAGTCCTCAGGCCCCCCTGCTCTGCATGTTTTAGATGTGTCTCTATTCCAGAACAGCTGATTCAAATGATTGCATAACCATACTGCAGAAGGCTGTTAATCACCCACAGATACAATCCAGGTGTGTGGCAGAAGGGAAACACCTAAAACATGCAGGGCAGGGGGGCGTGAGGACCGGAATTGAGAAACAATGGTTTAGAGTCTGCATTTAGTACATTGTCCTTTAAAGGTTAAAAGTCCAACCTGTCACTGTGGTGAAGTATGGTGTCTTGTTTGTTTCTGCGGTCTTCCCACAGGGCCTGAATCCATCTGAAAATAAAAAAAAGAGAAATAAAGTACGAGAACAGCAGCATCCTTCCTTCAACTCGTTAAAAGCCAAGAAAGTCTGACAAAACGTGATCGTGTAAAGATCTGACAACACCCCAATATTTCTCAAAGTGAAATTTGTCTTTCTAAGCAACATCTAGTTGCTTTTATTATGCAACTTTATTGAAAGCAATCACTATGAGCCCCAGGTGTGACTTGTTGTTTTTCACAAGAAGAATGAAAGTAAGCAGTTCTTGAGTAGGTGTTTTGACAAAATTCAATACTAAACACTTCTTGCCCGGCAGATGAACAAAGCTTGCTCACGAGAGGAAGAAGGAAACCTCTGTAATTTTTGAATTGATGAACTCTTAGAGACTAAAGTTAGCACTGGCTTTATAGCTTTCTGTCGCCACAAAACTAAGTGGCTAATTTAGATGTTTAATAAGTCAATACTTGGCTTGAGATGGTTTCCAAACCGCCAAGATTTTCTGTCCTCCAGAGCTATGCATGGTTAAAAGTCTTTTTCATTAAAATGAGAGAAAGTGCCAGAGTGAAGAAAGAGTCTCTCACTTGTTGATTAGCTGGCTAAAATGATACTACACTTTCTCTTTCTAAGAAGGAAAAAACATCAACGTGTATTTCTAGTAGCCAAAAGCATGGACAGTGATGATATCCACCCTGGTGTCTGGTGTCTGTTCAGCAGGATGTACCTGAGCAAATCACCTGACTATGTTAGCAAACAAAAGATTGCTTGTATGAAGAGGCAAATGTTACAATAATGTTAACAATGTTACTTTTTGTTGTTTTCAAAACAACAAAAAGTTACAATATTCTTTTCAAACAAGCACATCAAAACTAAAGAGGCTGATTTTTTTTCTGTATTTTTACTTTATGTCTCAAAATAATAATAAATACATTTTATGGACAAGAAATTGTAAAACTCAATATATAGGAATAATTGCTATATATTGTGTCTTATTTCAAAACACTTTTGTGTTGCTCTGATGTTTTGGTGTGTTAATAAAATAAAAGTGTGGTATTCTTTCTCAATGTTATCATGCAGGATTTCACAGTATTAGCCTGGGCCAATCTGGACTACATTTGATAAAATGTTAGCCTGGTAAAAACCAGACCGTGTTCTACTTCACATTGTTCAGAAGGTCTGAGCTCTGGGCTATCCAGAAACAACTGTTTTCTGGATGCGTGGACTGTGTTGACATTTTAAATGTTACTGAATGGCTAGGGTGAGGGTCTGTCCATGACTTATGTAATTAGCCAGTTCAACGTTATGCAGCTTACCGGAATCTGCCTGTACTGTAAACAGCTATACTCCTTTTCAAAGAGAGAAGGTCGATCTGAACAAGGCGGCTGTTAATGTTAATTCAATATTTTGCAGTGTGACCAACACGGACTGAATGGCTTTGTTCACCTCCTCCGCTGCTATTGTTCAAACTACAGGCAGACTACAATTCTAAAACAGCGCAGATATTCGACGTCATCATTCACAACGTCTTCTGTTTGCTGATTGGCCCAGTAGAAATTCTACTCAAGGAAATCAAAGTGAATAGGAGAAAACCCAGACTGTGCTGTAAATGAGATATGAATCAAGTGGAATAGTGCAGGAAGGCAACGGCCAGGCTAACAAAATGTTGTTCAGAATCTAAAATACTAAGATTGATCAAACCTCACTGGGATAATATTTTAGTAAATGGAAATTTCAACACAGTGGATTTATGAAACTTTTATTATATTTCTAAAAACACACACACAGAGAGACAAACACACAAAGATAATTTTCAATTATGTTTTTGTAGCATTGTAACTTCTGGTCTCCTGAGCTGAACGTATTGTTACTCCACAACTACAGGTGATCTAGGGTTTGTTTTGCACAGTAGCAGATTCTATAATGGTACGGTATGTGCAGCTGGGCACAGTGAGCTGCTCTTGCGATGCACAGTTCTGATATTTGGCCCAGATCTGGATGAAAACCACATACGGATCCTATAAAATGAGCGCACACTGCACCTGCATCTCTGAAACGCTAAGATCCTCCCTGTTGGACGAGTTGTTGCAGGGCTAAACTGACTGTCTGAAACAAACTTCAAACCGGAAAAAGACTTAAGATAATGATGTAAAGGCAAATAGCTAGGTTCGAAGTTTATTTATATGTCTTTTTCATACATAAAGGAAAGCAAAAGTTCTAGCATATCCTCAGTGACTTATGCTGTCTCAAAGGCACTTTTGCGTAAAAGTACCTTTTTTCTGTCACTGTTTAAACTCTGCTACTATTTGCATAATCCCCATTGGGAATCTTACCGTAGTAAAGGGATAGAGTGACCTGTGTACGAAGTTGAAACAAAAGCAACATGTTGCATTACCGTGAGAGGGTAGAGAGCTCAGAAAAAACAGCTTAGTGGAAATCGTTGCGCTTCGCCGTGCGCTCATAAACAATAAAAGCAAAGAAAAAAAAGAAGAAAAAAACCCAGCGGAGGCAGCAACAAAACCTCATCTACTTTTACAGGCACAACAGCAGACCTTTGACACTCTAAAAACAAAGTTCTCATCAGAGCGTTAAACCGGAGTTGCCTCCTCCTACCTTGTGCGTAAGAAAGCAGAAACAAGCCACTTGATGGAAGTCCACACACTATGGAAATAATCCTGTACAAATATCGAGTCAGTTGTAGAGCCGAAACGCAAGTCCGTTTACATCCGGGGGAAGCGTTAGGAATCTAAGGCGAAGTGATGGAGAGATCAGCTGGTGTCGGTGGAGTCGGCAGCATAAGAGGAACTGAAAGGGGGACTTAACTGAGACAAGTTGCGGAGAATAAAGTCCGGCCCCTCCAGGGCTGCTCCTTCCCCTCCTTTCCTCCTCCCCTCCCCTGAGCAGCGCGGCGCTCTCCTGCTGACAGAAATAGCAGGCGAGGCGGGCCCCACCAAAAATAGCCTCGACTTCACACACAGAACTTTAAAGACTATTGTTTCCCCTGCGCGCACATATGGGCCCTGAACGGTGCGCTGAGAGACTGGACTACACGGCACTTCTGTGCTCACAGACTGTGAGGTGGGACTTTAGTGACCCCTAACCCTGTGGCTCCATCTGCTGACGAAAACTTTTAAATATCTTCTTTAAATGCCCACCAGAAAGTTGGGGACTCCTTCGAGTCTTAGGGTGGCGCACCGAAGACAAAAGCAAGAAAATATGTTTTCCGATGTCAAAATTTGATATTTGGGTCCAATCAATGTTCAGAAACAAACAAAAAACGCCCTAATAGTTAATGTTTTCTAGAAACAACAGAATCCCCAAAATATTTTTACTCCTGGCAGGTTTAAATCTCTTTGGGTGTCGCCATGGCACCCCGGTTAAATCCAAGTTCATTTTGATCATAAATGTTGGGTGATGAACTTTCTGGTTAAAAAATCTCCTTGCTTTCACCCTAATGTTTAGCTCCTTCCACCGATTCTCTATCAGATTCATGTCAAAACTTATGCAATGGGTCACCCCAATATATTAATATAGATAAATTCAAAATAATACCCTATGTTACCCTAAATCTAACAAGTGTATGAATAATTTTTGGCTTGTTTACCAAAATCAGTTGATTTGATGTTAGAACAAAGTTACTTTTGGCTCCATTAAAATTTAGTATTTTAAAACACAGCAACTCTCCAAATTTCTAAGCCAAAGCTCAAAAAGAGACAGAATGTTAGAAAGCATATTTAATACAAAAAGACAAAAGTAACTAAACTTTTAAAACATGTTTTGCATATTAGATAAAATATAGATATTTTTCTCTGATTATGCCTCAGATATAAAAATGTTTACACTACTGTTTGCTGAAATATTACTTTACAGTATTTTATTAAACTAATTCATTTGTTTTGTTCTATATAATTGTCAAAAACTACAAACAAAAAACTGAACAAGCGTCTAGTCGCAAAAGATGCATTAGGTAAAAAAAGAAATTCTTTGTAAAATAGACTCATAAAGGTCTGCAAATAACTTCTCAGGAAACACATATTTAACCTCATTTGGCTTCCTTTTATATTTTTGACTTCCTGCCAGTAATGACTGTAGCTCCGAGCTTTAATCAAAAATGGGTCAAAATTGTAGATTATTATAGAAGATACAAAACATACACCGGCAGCTGTGGGAATAATTGTTGTTTGTTTTAAATATTACCATAGTTAAATTGCATAATCTGATACATGTTTGACTATGTACTGTGAAGTCATGAGCTTTTCACTCCTGCTCATATTCCATCAGAATCTCTGGTTTATGCTTATAACTGAGTTGCAATTATTTTTTATGAATCGTCACCAATAGCAGATGCAGAAAGGTGAAGCAAAAGGTCTTCCAATCTACAAGAGGACTGAACTTCTGTATTCTATTTATGCCATATTCGTTCATTCACACACCAAAATGCTGCTTGCCCAAAGACAACCTAACAATCTTTTTCTTTTCTCAATTATGGCTCCATAATTTTTTCAAAACTAAACAAAACATGCAGCATTGCATTGCTTAGGGTTAAAACTGTACCTAATTTGCACATGTGGTCAGATTAAAGCGTAATCTGTAAAGTACTGAAGTTAATAGAGGGTTGTGGTGAAACTAAACCCACCAGCAACTCTGGTCCAACTCTGCTGGACGGATGATCTGTGGAGAAAAACATAATGAAGGTTTGTAAGAACCACTGTAAAAGAAATGTCCAACAACGTCACAAGTTGGGTCTCTGTAAATGTATTAAAGCCAATAATACAGTTGGCTTGTATTATTTGCTTTCACTAACATTGAAAGCGAATGACAGTAAAGATTTGCTAATATAATAATAATAACGACAACAACGATGATGATGATACTGATAATAAGGTTAAAATTAGCTGACAATGTAATTACAGTACAAGCAGGACCGGGGCGCCGCCAGAAATCTTGGGCCCCCTGACAAAAAATTAGATTGGGCCCCCCTGTGCAGCTGCTGTTACAATTTTTTTTGTGTATTTGACCCTTAAAAAGCGTCACAGTTTTAAAGGCTTGCAACCGCCTTGCTTTGCACAATATTTACTGCTCATGAATTTAACATCCAACAGTCCACATCCAGGATGCTAGTAGGTTGCTTAAATTTGTTTCTATTAGTTTTAGATTACTGAAATGTCTCTCCCCATAAGCAACAGTCAAAAGCAACATGTAACTACACATGAAGCAATCCAGACTTCTAAAAAATGCTATGTAGTCGCATTTTATTCAAGCTGCAGTACATAACTTTAATAAAAAATATGTTTTTTCCATATTTGTTAAAGCTGTCACCATGTCGTAACAGTTTGTTATGAGATAGATAATCTGTGAAAACAATCAATCTCCTCCATCTCCTTCCTGAATTACTATTACTGGTTAAAGTAATGCACCGTTCTGACCAAAACAACCAATCAGAACCAGTAGGCCACTCTTAGTACTGTTAATTAGCCTCATTCACTCACTGCTAAATGTGCTAATGGTGGAGAAACAACTTATCATTACAAGAAACTGTTTATCTGTCATTATT
>NW_006800320.1:434430-459688 GCF_000485575.1 Poecilia formosa | reverse complement strand
CTGACTCATCTTTTGTTAAGTGGTAAAAAGGCACAGGGAACAAGTTAAATATATGAATATGTTGGTAATTTTTTTCCTTAATTCATTAAATGCTAGTGAAATGGAGGCAAACAGTAGTCTGTAGCTAAGCTAATTATGCTAAAAGGCTGATAATCTCACACAGTCTACCCACCTCTCTTGGAGAAAAACTGGGTTATAAATTAACACTCTTGCCTTTTTCTCTCTCTCCCTCTCTCTAATTTGTTTTTGAAAACCCGATTTTATAACTTTTCTTAGCAGCACAGTAACTGGCACAGTCGTTTTGTGGCAGCTGTATTCAGATGCAGCTTCTACTGACTGCAGCTGAATACAGTGTCACCATGAAGCGTTCCAAGCAGGAACAAATCATTTCATGCAGATCCAGGGGGGTTCAGGGCAAAAACAGATGTGTGGTTTTTGGTCTGGGAGGGGTAACATTACATTTTTACTGCTAAAGACAATCTTTGAAAATACAATATGATTAATTTTGTATTTACAGGATCCTGATTTTTTATTTTATTTTATTTCTATGAACAAAATATAAATAATTAAATTGTAGAAGGCCCCCTGCCTGTCAGGGCCCCTAGAATTATCATAATTTTTCAAATAACTTTTGCTCAGTAGATTTGATAGTTAAATTATTTAGTGCAGAGTTCTTAAATTCCAGTTCTGCAGAGTAACGTAATTCAGCTGCAACAAATCTGAAACAGATATTTGGTTATTAGCAAAGATGACAGAACTTAACTACGTGCTGAGGAAGTACTCCATTCATTTGATTCAGGAGTTTGATCAGGGATACATGTGGAAGCTAATGGACACTGGACCCTGGGATTGTAGTTCAAGAAATCTGGTTTAGTGGAATCCAAGAAGAGATCAGTGGTCATCTGACTTATATGTGTTTGCTTAGTATTCACCAACTAATCCTTAAACAGATTTTATTTTATTGGGAGAATGTTTTTGCAAGTTTTAGGTTTTAATACACTTTAAATACCAACATCTATGACATTTTTTGCAGGCTGATGCGGTAAGTTGCTTTGCAGCAAAGTAATATCTGTTAAACTTGATTGTAGTTAACAGTAATTTTCTCTGCAGTCTGAATAAAAACTGCATTCTCAATCTGTTACTGTTTGGTTCGTAACAGCAACAGGCTGGATGCCGTGCGTGTGAATGGACTGGAATTGGTCCGGCAGTTTGACACCAGCAAACGTCGTTAATTCTGCACTCAGAACAAATCTGTACTTGCCTTTGTTAGACGCCCCCGCAGAGCAAGCTTGGCGGCCCCTGCTTGAGGAAGTGGCGCATCCTGTTAGCGCTAACACACTCAAGCACATACACTCACAGTCTCCATGCACGGGCTGCGGCAAGCAATTTGACGCAATGCCTATGTACCGTCTCGGTCTTCCAAGAATCAGACGGCAGTTTTGCTTGAAGCAGTAAACGCACTGAAATGTGGTCAGCAAGATCCTGTAAAATGTTTTGCTTAAATGTGAATCTAGGAAATTTAATTGAATGTTACACACATCATTCGACAGGAAATAAGCCACAAAATAAAAACTTTGTTTTAATTAAACAAGGATTAATGACAACCGCATCGAGTTGAGTTTGCAGATGCAAAATAAGCGTAAAAATGATTTTAGAAATTGTCTTCACATTTAATCTTGCATCCTTGTGTGTTTTGTCCTTGAGGTACGTGTTTTTGATGGATGAGAATCTGACCTTTCACAAGAGTTTCACTAGTACTTGTGAATGTTTTTCCCCACTTTTAACCGTCCGCGAGTTTCCATAGAGTGCTAGCATCTGCATGCGTTTTATCCTTTTTTCCGATCTTTGCGTCAGCTGGGTCATCAACTGATGCTTCAGACCAATACTGAAACCAAGAAGCGTGTGTCTGTCTTATGCTGGTGCTGCTGCACCGTCCGCTCGGGGTGCCTCATCGAATAGAGGGTGGTGGGGGGGGGGACCCAAGGCCGTTCCCAGAAACCCTCAGTGTGCCTCTGTGTGTATGGGTGTGTGTGTGTGGGTGTACAAAGCTATGCAACAGTGTATGAGAGAGAGTCCTCTCTCTCTCCGTGTGTGTTTTATCTGTTTGTGTGTGGAACAATATATGTTTATGGTGTGTATGTGTGTGTGCATGCACACATGTGTGTATGTGGTTAGTCCATTGAATTACACAATCTACTATGCAGTCTGAATCACATCCGGTTTGAAGCCAAAAATAACAAAAACCACAGGGTGACAGAAAAGCAGCACAGCAGGCATCCGCCTACAGGGAGCGAGGAATACATCCATACACTCTTTCTCTCACACACACACACGCGCTCGCGCACACACGCATACGTACACACGCGCACAGACACACAAATGTCATCCAGCACTGATCAGTTGCTGTTTTCCATTAACAACATCTAGAAAAGGTTATTTCTTGGACAAAAAGTTTACATACAGGACAGATAGTGTTTTTTTTTCACTCACTGAACTACAAAAATGTATCAGAATATTGCATAATTTTATGCTAAATGAATGACTGCATAGGAGAAAATGGCAAATGCTTTCCTGTCAAAAAATAATGCAGAAACCTGGGGGAACATGGGTGGTGTTGCGGTGGATGGGCACCCCAATTTATGGAGGTTCTACACAGCTGTCTGGGGTTTGGTTTCCTTCCATACCATCCTCACTGCAGGTCTTCCCCCACCTTCCGTCTGAGCCCACTCTGTATCTGATTACTGTCAATAAAGGCTCACTATAAGATTTTTCACATTTTGTATCATGAACTCTATGCGTCTTTTTGGGATTCCTTTTGTCATAAACTAGCATCACTATCAATAAGAAGTGATTTGGAAGGAAAACCGTGATTTTCTTTTTGCTTGCAAATAATCTGAACTGTAGAATAAATGTTGTATTTGGAACCCATACTCTGATATGCCTGTGTAACAAATTATCTTTATAGGCTCATCTTTTGTGTAATTTAGGGTGATTTAGCACTTGATGGTCTAGTAGACTCTGTTCCATTGGGGACCAAAATTACAGCATTTGTTACATTTTCAGCTCCTGCGGTTCGCGTTCATGCTGCATTGTGTCAAACCAACCAAACTAGTATTAAAAAAAATACTGTTTCTCCTCCTCGCCTGTGGTGGTGCTACACCAAGAACAACTGAAGGGAACATGAACACCTCAGAAGACTGCATGCAACTTCCTTCTTCATGAAATGTAACCAAAAATAGAGTGGCATCAAATTTTAGTGGTTTTATGATTTCTATTTTGTCTTTGGTAAAAGACCACGAGCTATGAGTCCTCCTAGCGCGAGACTAGCACGTTTGTTTGGCGGTCCTAATAACCCAACAGGCCAGACAAGGGAACATTAATCATATCAGCAAGAAGCCAGTAAGTCTGGAGGAGTGAGAGGCAACTATTAGTCATGTGCTCCACATACCTGACCTTTATGGAACTTTTTGAAGTACATGCAAGTCATTATGTGTTTTGGAAAACTAACACTTAACATCATGTCGAACAGACCATTGTCTGTGTGTCAGACAGTGTTGTCAGCGATATAGAATCTCCACAAGGGACTGTCCTGTCTCCCTTCCTCTTCACGCTCTATACATCCAACTTCAGCTATTGCACCTGTCATTTCCAGAAATTCTCAGACAACTCAGCTGTGGCTGGTTGTGATGAAACTGAGTACAGGGCTGCCGTGGACAACTTTGTCACATGGTGTGGGCTGAGCCACCTGCAGCTCAATGTGACAAAGACCAAGGAACTGGTGGTGGATCTGAGAAGGAGGACCAGGATGCCGGCGACCCCTGTTACCATCCAGGGGGTCAGTGTGGACATTGTTGAGAACTATAAATATCTGGATGTCCACATTGACAAAAAACTGGACTGGTCAAGAACACTGACGCTGTGTACAGGAAGGGCCAAAGTCGCCTATACTTTCTGAGGCGGCTGAGGTCATTCAATATCTGCCAGACTTTGCTCAGAATGCTCTATGAGTCTGTGGTTGCCAATGCCATCCTGTATGCTGTGGTGTGCTGAGGCAGAAGGCTGAAGGTAGAGGACACCAACAGACTGAACAAACTGATCCAGAAGGGCAGCAACGTCAGGCAGTTCTGGTGTCAAAAGGGCACAGTGGTGTCAGAGAGCTGGACTCTCTGACAGTGGTGTCAGAGAGAAGGATCCTGCAAGAAGCCCTGCATCTTGGACAGGATGAGACAACGAGTCTCATCCTGTCCATGACGTGCTGGCCGGATACAGGAGCACCTTCAGTCAGAGACTCATTTAACAAAAGTGCACCACACAGCACCACAGAAAATCATTTCTGCCTTCAGTCATTAGGCTTTACAATGCCCAAGCCTGAACTAATTAATTCAAATTTTTTTCTGTACTCATTTATAGATTATTTATTGATTGATATATTTGCATGTGCATGCTTGTTATTTATTTATTTACATATATTCAGTCATTTTGAACTCTCTCATCACTCTTAGGTGTATATATATTTTATAAACCTTGTCTCATACGGCTATATTTGCATTATTGATATTTAATACCTCAGAGGGAGTAGCTTGTCAGCGAATAAGCAATTTCCCCTTGGTGATCAATAAAGTACATCCTATTCTATAATGCTGTGGGAGGGGGAACCTGGTCATACATGATGTGAAGACAGACAGAGCTAAACAAAGGGAAGAGATCTTCAAGGTAAAAATGACTAAAAACGTACGGCACAAGTTCCAAATTTAAATTTTTGTCTTAAATGTGTGGAACTTGTGCAAATGTTATTTATTTTACCTCATTTTAGTTAAGTGTGTGTGTGTCTCTGTGTGTGTCCACTGTCTGGGAACTTATTTGTGGGTTAAAATCTTCTAAAAAAAAAAAAAAAAGATAGCTATGGTTTTGTACCGTATCTATTTCTAAGAATTAATAAAAAGACATTTGAAAGAATAAATGCATGGAACGCATTGAATTGTTTTCCATGCTCTTCACATTGAAGCACTGCTTACAATCTGTAAATCACATCAATAAAATAAATACATGGTTGCAATGTTACCAAATATGGAACAAGGGGGAGAGGTATTGATAAGGAGAAAACGGTCCAAAACTGAAGCAATGTCAGCTTGTGCAAAGAAAAACTGCAGTGTTAGAAACCTGATCAGTCATCCTTCAGATGTAAATTAAAATGAAGTGATACAGTTAAAAACAGCCACTCTGACGTACGCGGTGCTTTTTTTCGGTACTATATGGGGCAGGATGTGGTCAACTGTGTGCTACAAAGTTGCCTCCCACCTGCAGAGATGTGCTTCAGCTTCTACACAACAACTGACACCAATAAGTCTGTAGAAAACTGGAAAGCTGAGACTTTACTCTGTCTCACATTCATATGCCATCATAAGACGCTACGAGGTCAGGTTTCTTTTTTTACTTGAGTAAACATGAATGAGCCTCCTTTTATGTAACATTGAATGATAAGACCCCTAATTTCTTGTAATTAGGGAAGATAGAAGTTTTGGTGAATGCCTCGTACTTTCCTGAACCAAATATCTGGAAAAAAACTGAATTAACACAGATGCAATAGAACGAAAGGTCATAGAGGAAAAGAAGAGGAGGGATCAGATGGGGGGGAGAGAACTGTAATAATGTTTGGCCTTGGTCTGCCAGCGGGGTCCTTCCCCTTAAGAAGCCAGAAGGAATGCAAAGAATGCTGCATGAGAGACAGAGAGAGAGGAAAGAACAGATGAGAGGGGGAGCAGCCAAGGAGGAGAGCAGGAACAAGAAACAAGGAAAAAGGAAAGGAAGAAGGGAAGGAGCCGGGGAATACAGAGGAAGACGACATGATGAAGTTAGGGAGAGAGAGATAGAAACGAGGAAGAGGTTTCTTATCTCTGCTAGGCTAAGTAAACACAAGAGCAAAGAAGATAAAAATAATAAGCCTGGAAAATATTTGGAAAGAGGAAAAAACATGTAATCTCTGCATGTTTGTATTTTCTGTGCTGATGGACATCCACGTGCACGTGTATGTTTACATATTTGAGTCTCTGCCTGACAGATGGAATCGGGGTGTGTGTTACACCACAAAACACAAAATCTTGCCATATAATTTTAGCCTAGTGTCTAGTGCAAATATCTTAGTATACTTGAAATAAGACCAAACTAATTTACAAGTAACTTTTCAATAAGATAGGAGATTCTTTTTAGAAACAACTCCTTAATATTTATAAAAAGTTCCACTGGTAGATTATTTCACTTTTAACAAGACATTATTCCCATAAATCTGTCAATGGAACTTGTCCTTTTTAATCAATATTAAGGGTTGACTTAAAACAAGCTTCTACTTGCTGAACAGTTACTTGTAAATTAGTTTTATGTTATTTCAAGTGTACTAACATTTACACTAAACTAGACAAAAATACTTGGTATCACTCTGTGTTTTGCAGTGTAGTTAGTTTCTGGTAATGTCAGCACTGGAAAATTTTTCACTTTCAAGAAAGAGAAGATTTTTTTCCCTCTTTTTAAGGTCTGCCTCAGCTAGCTGATGAAAGCTGCAGAAGCTACAGGTCTGCTTAAAGTAACAAGTGCTCATAATGCTGTAAGGAAGATTACACGTTTACACATCACGGGTCCGGTCTCCCTGAAAATGTGCTGAAGCCACAAAATAAAACGCTGTAGCGAAGGGATTTAAAATTTCAGGCATTATCTTGCCATAAAGCGTATAATTTCTGTAAAAGCATAAGATTTGTAGTAGCATCACTGATTTAGACATCAGCCTAAACAGCAGCCTTGCAGTGCAAAGCAACACATGTTTGAAGCTGGTTGTTGAGGTTGTCATAGCCTGACCTGCAGCACATGCTACTGTAAATGAGTTCATGTCAGTACAAGCTTGTGATGTTCAACCTAGAGATCAAAATCTGACAGTTTTATTTGATCAACAGGTCAAATGAAGAAAAGTTAAAACTCTTCAACACTGTTCAACTGCAGAGTGTAACTGCTATCCTGAAATCCCTTTTAAAGCTGCTTCATGTAACCTTTAAAAAATGTCTTTTACATATGTTTTTTAAAACTGTCACCATCGTGATGGTTTAAAAGAGATAGATAATCTGTGAAAAGATTAATGTCTTCCACTTCCTCCCTGAGCTGCTAAAACTACGTCCTTTATCATTGGACCTGTATCCATTTCCTCCCTTTTTACCTGTTATTTGTGACATTTAACAATTTATACACAAGTTTATAAGTGCCGAGAAAGTAAATCAAGATTAGGAAGTCAGACATCAATAAAAACCTGAAATTGATATAGGCCAGGAAAAGCCTGATCGGTGCAGATGTTTCACAAATTTCTGCTGCTGGCTGAAATCCTTAGCGCTGTCAATCACTCTCGTGCTCACGCTTTCCGCTTGCTCTTTGCTAAGCTACAGCTGGTTCACCACAACATAGCTAGTTAGCATGGCCACTAAAGATTGCGGATAAAATGGATTTCATGGATGGATAAGTCGTTTTTACTCCATTAGCATAAGGTTGATTGACAGCGCTAAGACCCTCCCCCTGGTTCTGATTGGTTGTTTTTGACAGGGAGTGGTGCATTTTTTCATAAAGCAATAGCAGCACAGGGAGGAGTTGGATGAGATCCTTTTTTTTAACAGACTGTCTCAAAACATACTGTACAAAATAATGGCAGTTTTAATTAATGTAGAAAATATATTTTTGTAAATGTTACATACTGCAGCATTAAAGTGAGTTATAAATAAGATAGGATTGCATTGCATTGTACTGTCCACCAGGAGGATAAAAGGATTAGACTGAAGAGAGTACATGTAAAAACTCTTGGTTTCACACAAATGGTAATTTACAGTCAGTGGTCAGATAGGCTGAAAGTCAAAAACAGAGATGATTAATAATTTATCTATATTTGTTTCGTCTTTCCATGAATCATTACGTATGAAATGGGAACATCATAGCACTTTTTGAAAAATTCAGTTTTTCCCCATCAAAGTGATTTTTGATTTTGCTTGTGAGTGCTGTTAGATATATCAGCGTTTCAAATGAAAGCTACAAAAATCAGAAGCCATTGGAGGATTTTGTCACATTTTTGATTCTATGCAGATCTTTAAATTAATGACCAACAAAAAACTATATTTAAACAGTAATCAAAAACAGACATGTTCCTAAACAGGCTGTGCATTTTTTTAGTGTGTTAAAGCTGTTCCCATGGTGTGTGACTTTGAAGAGATTACCCCCACAGAGGGCCCTGATGACTTGTGCACAGAAAAACAGCAAGTTGCTGACAGACATTTTCCATGACTTTACAACCGTATCATCACCTCTTAACAACGCTCACAAGTTCAGAGAAAGAAATGTTTACCTCTTTTTCATTTTTTTAATCAACCACCACCTAAATTGATCTCAAAAGAGAATTTTGGTGATAACATATCTGAAACTGCTTAATTTTTTATTTGAAAGTATTGTTAATTTTAAGCTAATTTGAACCTGTTAAAAAAAATAAAAAATCAGTTAAACTGTGAGTGAACTCAGGCTCAACATCCACAGCAGAGAAAAAACGAGTGTGTAATGAAAGGCTGCAGATCTTTTACACCCTCAGGATATTTAGAGCTTTTAAGTTGGCCAAAATAAAGCAGGAAGCCATGGCAACCACAAGAAAATCCCGGATATATTTCGGCAGCAGACACCCATGCAGAGAGAAACTCTCAATATTCTAATCGCATCAAAAGTCAGCCCTTATAACACCCACCAATCTGAACAACAACAACCCTGAGAAGCGTGAGCGTATGACTAGGAAACACCCAGACAGGCCTAAAAATATCTCTAAACTCATTCCTCATCTCTCGTTTTCAGTCCTGCACTCTCTAATTCTGTTTTCACCTTTGTCATGATAAAACCCAACAGTAGGAAAGAAAAAAAAGAGATAAGTTAATGTTCCTCTACGGAAAATATCACCTTACCGAAGAGCACATGAATGTGAGAACAGTAGACATGACTAAATGATTATGAGACTAACGAGTATTCAGCCAGAACCGTTGCACAAGGGGAAATTCAAAGTCTCACTGAAGGGGAAAAATTACTTGTTGGAAGCATGTTCAGTTGACACGATAAAACTGATGATGCATTATCAAAATGTGTTTGAAAATGTGGCAATAGTTGCAGGGTACTGGAGCGCTACTTTTCCACAGTGCCGTCCAATTCTAGGGGTTTGTTGTTTCTTGGTGACAAAGTTGTGAGTTTGTTTGGATTCAGGAGGCCTAATTAGGCTGCAAGTGAAGCAACACAAAGTCACATGGACTCACAAGTAGAGTGTTTACAATGCAGTTTTTGCAACCTGTCATCCTTCAGGGAGTCATTTAAACAAACCCAACTGCAGCCTTTGTTCAAATTTTAGCAGAATGCCATGGGAGGAAATGTTGAGCTTCTTTTGCTGAGGTTTATCGGAAAGGGTTTAAAACTTATTTATACTGCAAAAACACAAAATATTACCAAGTATTTTAGGTCTAGTCTGTAGTGTAAATGTCTTAGTAAAGTTGAAATATGCCAAAGAAAATTTACATGTCACATTTCATCAAGATATAGAGCATTGGTCAGAGTAAATATTTCCTTAATATTGATTAAAAGGTAATAGTTCTGTTGGATGCAGATTATTTAATTTATAATTTGGGAAAATGTCTTGTTAGATTAAAATAAAAGGTTTTTAATCCCTCATAGCATATTTTGGCTTATTTAGCTCAGTTGAATTTTTTTAAAGGTTTTATTAGCTCTAGTGGCCTTTTTAGATAGTGAATTGACAGGAAAGTGGGTAATGAGAGAAGGCGGAAGACATGTGGCAAAGGTCACCAGGCCAGGAATCAAACCTGCAGTGATTGGGTCAAAGGATTAAGGCCTCCATATGTGGGTTGTGTTTAACCCCTGTGCTATCACAGCACCCCTAGTTCAGTGGAAATTGTTGCATTTCAACAATATTTGTGGAAAATTATCTTTCTTTTCACGTGATCATTTTTTTCTGTATTACAAAAACATGACATTTCAACAGGAGGGTGTACACTTTTCAGAGATAATGTAGCATTTTAATTCTTTAAAATTAAAGTTAATGTTACAGAATTAAAGTCTTTAATATTTTTTAAAATAAAAACAAAATTAATTTAATTTAATTAAAAAGTTACTTTTTTTATTATTATTACAATTCTACAATTCAACTACAGCAGGTTGAAATGTCTATTACCATAAAAGTTTTATTTTGGAGTATGTCCAAAATAAAATACTGTTTCATGTTTCATTTAGAGTGGAGATGTGTTGCTGCATTAGTTTTTATTTAATAAATGATATGTTTAGACTTGGTCTATTCGTAATGTCTCAGCTGAGACAATTTCACACACTATGCTAATGAACATGCAGTGACACATGTAGGGGTTTTCCATCAAAGCAGTTTTGGTGTCAAAACAAGGATGGTGCTAAACCCAGTTCATAAGGCAATGAAGTTCACACTGAACTGAAAACAAACTGAACTGAACTGATCGCAGTGCAGGGAGACTGTTTGAATGAATCCCATGAGCTGGTTTTCACTGTTAACAGATGTCTTAAAATTTCCGGTCTCATTTGGAAAATGCTGTTTCACACATCGGTTGGTGTTTGTGTGAAACACAGATTGGAATTTTGTGAATGGCGCTGATATAAACAACCAAGCGCAGTCTGTAAATACCAGCTGGTCATGTTCATAAAAACGCTGACTAGTTCCTCCTGATTCACCAGACGGTTTTGTCCTGAATTAAAGTAAAACATCCTGTCGCTTCCAAATTTTCTATCCATAAATACTTAACTGTTGTTGTAAGAGTTCATCTTGTGAAAACAAATGAATGAGTGTGATTCAGTTGATATCATTGATTTAAATCTAATCCAGATTTTTTTAAAGGTACAGTATAATGTATTTTCCAGGCACACTGTGCCATTTTATACAACTATCAAGTAACTACGCAAAAACTGCTATATAGGTCAAATATGGCTTAAAAGAAATCTTACTTTATAATTTAATGACTTGAAATTGGGCCTCTCTCTATTTAAAAAGTCCTGTTCTTTCTGAAGCTCCGCCTTCAGGAAGTTATAACATGGCTCCTCTATTAACCCTTTAACAAAGTTTTTACCAGCCTTGCAATGTGAAGTAGCTCATATTATTAGTTCAGCAAATGTTCAGCAAATGTGCCGTTTGCTAATTGTTGCTGGCTAGTCTGCAGTCTGCAGGAGCAGTAGTCTGGGGGAGCTACGGGGAAGACCTGCTCTGTGAGACAGAAGCTCAGAGGATTGGAAACTGTAACTCAGAAGAGGAGCTGCGTCGTGAAGACGGGGCTAGGTCCATCCAGGCGTTTTGCACAGCTGAATGGTTGCCATGGAGATTAACTGGGGTTTGCGATGAGCCTTTCTGACTAAGTCTACAGGTTTATATCTACCATTCTGGCAGAAGAATATTATTTTCAAGCAAATAAACCAGAATGTATTTAATCTTAGAATCTTCCTCTTAGATGTGCGATGAAAGAAAAATCTTCTACCCTTTACTATACCTCTGTGATTATTTGGTGCTGCAAGAGATCGAATAACTTTGTTGTGATTGGATCTTTGGAAAAGCAACAGATCTGCATGACTTCAGCAGGTGATAGCATTGGACAGAGTCCCATTCCTGTTCAGAGATCTTAAGCAGCCAGATTAAAAAAACTGAAAAACGTAGGAGTGGTTCTGGGATCATTTTTCAACTCAACTGTTTTCTTAGCTCTCAGCCAGATAATATCAATGTTATGTTTGACTATGATTCTAATAAAACAGGGATGATTCATAATCTTCACACACAACCTGTCTGGCTAAGATAAGATGCAGGAAGATAAACTAGCAGGGAAATTTGCCTTGGCAAAGTGGATACAAGTGGATGGTAACAGCATAAAACATCTTTGTGCTTAAATTATACACTATAAAAAGCCTTTATTCCACACTACGAGTTTATTAGGAGATGGAGAACGCCATATCTGTGTCTACTATCTGTCACTGATGAATGATGAACTTGGGTTTTCTCCAGGGCTTTCAGTGAAAGCTTACACTTCTCCTTGCTGTTGTGCCCTCTCTGGGAAACTTTAGAGAGCGTATGAGGGAGAAACAGAGACAGATGACTTTTCCTCGCAGGATATCCTGTTCTAAGTTGAGCTGCTGGGCCTATTCTGACCCCTTGACCCCTCTTGACTCCTGACCCGACCATAGTTTAAGCTCACATCTCCAATATTTCCTAATCACCTCAAATCTCTTCTCCTCGCAAGCTTTGTTGTTGTCTTTGTTTTCTCTTAGGTTTGGTTTTCAGTGGCTCTGATTGGAAAGCAGCTTCAGTCTATTGGATGTAATAACATGGGCAAATCTTTACAATGCAAAAACACAAAATCTTACCATGTATTTTTGCTCAAGTTTCTATTGAAAATCTCTGTGCACTTGAAATAAGACAAAACTAACTTACAAGTAACTTTTCAGGAAGATACATGGGCTTGTTATAAGACAGTAATTCCTTACTGTTGAAGAAAAAAATTAACAGATATAACTGGAATAATATGCCAGTGGAACAAGACATTAAAACTAATAATACTGGAAAATATCTTGTTACATTGGCAGAATATTTCACTTTCAAAAAACAATTTCATCAATATTAGGGAATGATTGACTTAAAACGAGCTCCTATCCTAGTGAAGACTTATTTGTAAGTTAGTTTTGTCTTATTTCAAGAGTACTAAGATATTGTCACTGGAAACTATACAAAAATACTTAGTAAGATTTTGTGCTTTTGCAGTGTAGAATTAATGCACATGGCTGCTCATTTTGTTTGCATGACTATTTTACACATAGTCCAAAAATATTTAACTTTGCCCTAGAATTTTGCTTTTATGATGCTATTTATTTACTGATATACTTTAATAAACTTACAAGACCTTCACAGAACTCTGCATTAAACTAAAAATCACAGTGTAATGCAGTGTTTTTAATTTTATTTATTAGTGTCAGAGTAAATGGGGCCAAATGCAAACTTTTACTGATTTTGATTTGTTAAAAAACATATGTATTTTCTTTCTGCCTACCACACCATGAAGTGTTTCTCTGTCTTGGCCTATCACATGAGATCCCCAAAACTGCAGTTTTTCATTTTAACATGACAGTTACACAAGGCACAGTAAATGCAGAGAAATCCACCACTTGCACTTATTTTGACCATTTTTTCTTTTCCTGTCTGATAAATGACCTCATAAGCCAAACAGCAGAAAAATAGAAAAACACAAAACACACACACACAAAAAAGATTATACCCCTTGCCTGTGAATTCTTTCCTTATTCCGTTCTAATAAAATCCCTAAATTTTATGCTCACATCATAATTATCATTGTTTTCCAACCACAGATGTCATATAGTTGAAAGATTATTTTGGAATAACTTAGTAAGGAAAAATGTCAGCAAATTTTGGACAGCACCAAACATAAAGAAAAATGAATACTAATATAATGCATCCCATCATTTGTTGTGCCGGTTTGTTGTTTTCTGGCTCCACATACATTTAATCCAAGCTGTAAATTGTAAAGTAGGTGCTGGACGGTTGTTTGCGTTTTTCTAAGCTCAATAGCGCCACCCTTGGCCTGTGTGGCCAAAGTTGGCGCAAACAAAACACACTCTGTGATTAGAGAAATAATTAGCCAATCATCCTCTGACCTGAGAGCCAAACCCAGAGGTCAAAGAGGCATAAAGTGTCCTGCTTCCCAGGTGCTTTCCCATAACAACAATAGAAAAAAAACTTTTCAGTGGAGCAACAACATACTGAAGTCATTGTCAGTGCAGAGGTGCTTGTGTATGTGCATGGATGTGCATGTGTGAGGTGGACAGAGTGCAGCGTTTGTCCAGAGGGGCTGTGGTGGAAAAGCAACACTTCCTGCTTCCTCTGGCAAGAGGAAGTGCTACCGTTGATGTCTCCTTATCACTATGGACACACAGGCTGAGTGGAAGGAGGAAAGCAGGGAAGAGGAAGAGGAGGAGGAAGAGGAGCTGAGAGGTAGGTCAAGTAACCTCGACAAAGAGAGGGGACTGAAGAGGCAGTCAAGGTTTATTTTTGTTTGGAAATAAGGAAATAAAAAAACATCTATAGAAGTAGGTGTTGCTTTTTGTTCCTTTCATTTACTTGCTAGTTTATTTTGAAATAAAATGCCTCGCAAAAGTCTTCATAACTTCAAACTTTTTCATAATAACTTTACACCAAAACTCAATGCTTTTCACTCGGATGTTAAGTGATAGAGCAACATAAAGTAGAGTGTATTTTGAAATGGAGGGAAATATGTTTTCTTTTTTTCTTTTTAATTTTATTTTTATAAAATGTGGAATGTTTGCTATTTCTTCTTTGAAATTTCTTCTTTGAAATTTGTTCAGACAAATTAGACATCAATTTCCAACTTTTTCCCACAGATCTTCATTTCTTCAGGAAGGAAATCCATTGAGACGGTTAATCTATTTTAAGTATATCGTGGCCAAGATAAAACAAAAACAAAGTACAAAAGCATCAAATATATTTAGATCTGAACTTTGACTAGACCACTCTAACATGTAAATATGCTTTGATCTGATGCATTCTTTTGCATCTCAGGTTGCAGAATGCTTCAGAGATGCATTTTCTTTATTTACCGCCATTCAACTTTCTATCAAATCTCAACAGCATGTCTGTCCCACACCATGTTGCTGCCACCGTCACATTTCACTGTAGGAGTAGTGTGTTCAGTCAGAATGCAATGGTAGTTTTCTGACACATTGTTTTCTTTAACAATATTTTTATCTTGCCAATTTTCCATGAGGAAGCGCACAATTAATAGCTTTCCTATGGATTTATGACTTAATCCTGCTTTTAACTTCACCACAACCGGCCTGTCTGCTCTGTTCCCTGATCTTTGTGATGTTTTCTGTTCTCTAATACTCTCTAGCAAACCTCAGAAGCCTTCACAGAAAAGTTGGATCTCTAGACTTATTGTGTGTATCCAATTACACACAATAAGTGGTAAAATTATTGGATTTTGGGGGGGTATGGGGGGTTTAACAGAGTACATGGGGCTCAATAAAAATAATGCACGCCATTCCTTTTAGATTTTATTTTGCTTGACATCATTGACACTTCCCTACATAACAATAGGACTTCAGAAGACTTGAGTTGTTGCAAAATTTGGTTAAAATAATCTATGATCTCTTGCCAGGTTCTTTAAAAAAGATAAATATGACGTCAAAGGAACAAAAATGTGGTATACACACATCATGCGCAAGTGTGAAAACTAAACTTTTGTTGTTTTTAGAGGGATTAGGAAGGTAAGTAGCAGTCAGGTCATCAGCACCTGAGAGACTTATTATGTTGGTTTGCTGGCCTGGAGCTTTCAGGTGTGTGCTAGCTCAAAGCCAAGACAAAAATATGACAACAATTAAAGAAGCAATCACGCTTCTAAATTGTGACTTTTTCGTTAACCTTAAAATTGGGCAATTTGACATTTCAAAAATAAATTTGCTTCATGGAAACGCAGCAGTTTCGAAAAAAAAAAAAACAAGTTTTTATGTAGAAAAACTCTTGAAAGGGGAGGTGGTTTTTGGCCCCATCAAAATTTGTGTATTTTGTAAAACTGCAATGGAAACACTCTTTTCAAATCATGAGTCATGTGATCAACAACCAGATGTACTACTGGTAAACTCAATGTAACCAAATGGCCTTCCTTATCCAAACAACATTTTACCGCTTGGCATTATGCAAGAAGTTTTCCTGCATTGTATAGTTTTTGGGGTCAAACTGGAATAGACATAACTCAACTGGGATTTGATATGATAGGACTGAGCTCATAATCTAGTTATGCAAGTAACTTGGATGTGTTAGTCTTATAAGCCCCTTTGAGGTAGCATGTGTTGTAAGTTATTTGAACTACACTTAATGGCCACAGGAACTCAGTATTTGCAGACCTTAAATCCATCATGAACTCTGTAATTCAAAGTATTCTGCAGTCCAAGCCTGGACACCTGGTCCATGTTTGCAGCTTGGTTTTAACTAGATGCATCAATGGGAATATGATTGAATACACGCAAGTTATGTTTTTTTAAAAATGGATAAAGATAAAGTTGTTTTGATGGCTTAAAAGTCAAATTGAAGACATCCACCTGATTTTAAAAAATATCTCCATAAATTCTAAGATATGTTAAAGTTTTTTCTGCTCCCTATTACAGAAATACTCACATTTCTTTGGCATTTATTGTACTGAGATGAACATTTGTTTTGTGTTGATAGAAAGCAGAGTGAATGCTTATCCACACAAGGTGAGTTGAGAAAGAAGCACTGTGTGACCACAAAGGTGAAATTGAAACAAGCACTGCTAGAATCTGGATCCATTTAGCAGAAACAAAGGAAATGTATCATTGTGTAGTTTATTATGAAGAATAAAAAGAGAGTAAACTAGGAAGACATCAACAGAGGGGGAGGGGGAAAGAGATGTTTGGGATCAGGGTGGGGAAGCTTTCAGCACTTGGGGATTGTCCCAGATGGACACAGGCCGCTCCCTCCCTTTACAAACAGCCCCTGACTTCCACTTCTTCTCCTCCCTTCTCTTTCTTCTGTCCATCTCTTTCTCGCCTGACACTTGCAACTCAAGAATTTGGAAACCACTCAGCAGAAAATGTGAACAAATAGACACTTTATGGATAGCTTTTCTTCTGACATTATAGATATTTTTACCCCCCCTAGCCCTCAAACACATGGACCCCCCCACCACCTCAATCTCTGCCATTTCCAAAGTCAACACACCACTAAATGCTGGGCTGACTCACTTCCACTGTGGGTGGCTCTGTTTCCAATTTTCTCACCACCTCAGCCTCTCCACCACCTTGGAGGAAAAGAGGAAGGTTTTGTCCAGAATACACACACACACACACACACACACACACACACATAAAAAAACAGCCAAAGAGGCATGCAAAAAGTGACAAACATTATTTACAAATGTTAAAAGTATGTTTGCACAGATAAGGACATCCCAGAAGAGACGTGGGGGTTAAAAACCATGCATGCATCTCCCACTTCTTTTGGAGTTGTGAAATGCTTGTCGCTGTTTTCCTTCCTATCTTTCTCTTTGGGGGAGCGTGGGAGCGCCCTAAGAGCGCTGCACACAAACCGCAGGGCTCATACAACAGGAGGAAGCCGGTAACTTGAGTAACTCCAACCGGCCAAAGCAAAGGAAGAGAAGGGAGAGAGGTGGACAGAGAGGTATTTTGCATCTTATGCTCCTCTCCAGATAGCAGCACAAACGTCAAATCTGACAGATTTCCAGTTTCCTGCCTTACCAGTTTGCTTTGCGCATCGTGGGGAGTGTGTTACGAAGTCTCATCAGTCATATCCACAAAGCTCTGGAGTGGAGACAAGGCACTCAAACAAGACATTCACAGTGGTCCAGGCGAAGTATCAGTTCCCTCTGGCCAAGTGTTGAGAAAGTGAGGGGCCGCAACAAAAGACGAAGAGGGAGGGAGAGACTAAGGCACGGAGTAAACGAGAGAGCGAAACAGAGAGAGGGAGAGAGAGAGAAAGAGATTAACCTCAGAAGATGGGTGGACTCTCTCCCTCCCTCCCTTCCTCACACACATGCAAACACGCACACACATCAAGCTGGTTTGCTGACTTCTTGTGTTTTCTCTCATGTGCCAAGAGGAGGTAGAGAAAAAGAATAGCGAGACCAAAGAGTATGTGTGTTCACAGTCATGAATGTGTGTTTGCATGTGTGTATGCGTGTACGTGCGTGCGTGCGTGCATGCGTGCGTGCGTGTGTGCGTGCGTGTGTGTGTTAAGGTAGGAGGGACTGGCTGGCACAAGTCCAAAGACAGCCAGCCTGGTAGAAAGACAATAGCAGGAAACACTATATCAGAAGGAGGCTAAATACCAGCACAAAAATAATTAACAGACAGTGAAAAAAACAATGACATCCGCAGTGGAAAACAGAGTTTGCAGTCTGTGCTCAACAACGATACTGGAAACATCCAGGAGGTTATTCTTATTCCCACTGTTGTTACCACTGGATGTTGAAATACCATTTCAGGAAAAAATATAACTGTTTAAGTGTTAATCACAAGATGAAAGCGCTGGTATTAGGTTCACAAGTGTGAAACGTCGAGGCATTCCTAAAGAAGCACGCAATGGATAACTGATATAGTTTCTCAAGGTGTTGAAGGATATAATTTTGGTTATTTGACTGGATTTTAAGCTTAGAATGTACATTTACAAAGGGGTGGAGGTTGGGGCCATTCCAGAAGGTTCATGCTAGCCTGTTTCATCCATTCTAAAATCAGCTTTGATGAGTGTTAGGGATTATTGGCCTGATAAAACAACCATTTGTGCTCATTCCTCTCTACCTGTTGATTTTAAGTTTAGTTACCGTGAATCCCCAGTATTCATGGTGACCACAGCTGCCTGTGAAGAGCTAAAATTTGTGAATTCTTGAGTCCTCCCTCTAAAAACACTTATAACTGCCCACTTTAATAATTCAAACACCAAGTATACCTTAATATGCATTAATACGCTAAGTGGAAACCATCATGGTGCTACCACAAAAGCTAACATCCACTGGTTTCCTTATCACCAATCTTCAGGGTACAGCCAATCAACACCAAGCAAAATGAATGGCACTCGGGAATTGGCTGGATTTTAGCTTCCTTTTTCTTTCAAATATTTTCCGCAAATATTTAGGAGTTACATTCTACAGAAAAATCCACAAGTACTGGAATGAAAGCTTTTTGTCCAAAGCACCAGTTCAGAATTTGCAACTTAACAAACCCTTATTACACCACTACCATGCTTTACAGTATGGTAGTGGTGTAATAAGCGGTATTTGACTGTCATGGTCAAATAGTTTATTCCGTGTCTCATCTGGCCATAAAACTTTCCATCAAAAGGGCAATTGGGTTGTCCATGTGGGCAGATGCAAATATCAGTCCAAGTTGAAGATTTGAATGTTGGAGTAGGAAATTCTTCCTTGATTAGCACACTTTTAGTCCTTGTTTATGGCAAACTTGTTTCACTGTGGACAGTGACACTGGTATTCCTGCATCTTCCAGTTTTTGATAAGCAAACGTTATGATAATCTTCCTGGACATCATATCTGATTTCCTTTCAACTAGCTTAAAACGGTGACAGTATGGATGAGATTTTTATAATGTGGGCACATTTTGTTTTGTGACAACTGGACACCAATATTAAGCAACATAAAAAAAATAAGCTTCTGGATAACCCTGACATTAACCCTATGAAAAATTCTCATGTCCACGAGTGGTCAAATTTCCAGTCAGAATTACAAACACATTTCAGCCTTTATGTAGTGGAGAAAATCAACAATAAATTTGCACCTGTGCTCCCAATGTTAATTTCTGAAAAGCCTTTGTTGCATTAACAGTCCATCCTCCCAAAAACTTTTGAAATTAGTTATTAAAAGTCCAACATTTTAAAGAAATGCTAAGACTATGTAAATGTCTGACTGGAACTGAGTAACGGTATGTGAAGTTAAGCATTTGTAACATGTTGTTTGGTGTTCCTTGATGTGATATTTTCAGATTAATTGGGAGTAGTATGACTGAACTTATCTTTGATAAAGAAGAAACTTATATTTTAATGTTATTTAAAAATCCTTTGTTATCACAAGAAAGGCAACCTTTCCAAGGAAAATAATTAAATACTCAATTGCATCGACTCAATGGGCTTCAGTACATTTCTGTGCCTCTGTAGGAAAAAATGTCAAAAATAGTTTTTAACCGTTTTGCACATTCTTGTTCATATTTGTGTCACCATCAGGCTCACCCAAACACCATTTCAAGTATTCCCTGTGCAATCAGTTGGTCATGACTTCCACACATACCTCACTACTACCCACCCACAAACACAGTTATAACCATGTCTACTGATAAGGGCAGCTTGCCCCAGTGGTTACTGGCTGTCTAAGCTCCGACCACAGTGACTTACAATGGCCTTGTATCCTGAGCCTGCACTGATTACACTCACAAGGAGCTGTTATACACTCCACTAATTCAATTTACTGCCCTGGAGGTCAACCTTTGTGTATCTTTGAGAATGTGTATCAGAGTGAACAAAAAGTTAGAACAAGATGTTTACTTAAGAACCGGCTAGCATTTTATGAATGTATGAGTTCTTAGGTAGCATATGAAGTCTGATGTTGTTTGTCAGATATTTGACTATCACCTGGAAATCAAATACAGCCTGTCAGTATTAGTGACTCTATTTCTAATGGTGTAGAACAGGGGTGCCCAAACTTTTTGAGAGCAAGATCTACTTTTTCTCTCACCAGCTGCCTGAGATCTACCTCATGACACAAAGACATAAAAATTGCAAATTAAACTCTATTGACTTATTTTATTTGCAAATATACATCAGTTATAGCAGAAATAATAAAGTGACAGAAAACCTAACGCAGTTTCTTCCTCAGTGAGATTCTGACACTGGTAGGACGTTACTGGTTTCTCAGTCAGAAGCTGGTTGCAAACCTGACACCAGCAGGTGTCAGTCATGGTAGATCTGAAATTTGATTTGATGACCTCAATATGAGAAACTACAGACTGATAGGAGGAACCAAAGAGCCCGTAAAGGTAAAGGCAAATCTTCTGAAGTCAGGATATAATTAATTTAATTTCACATAATTATCACGGTAGAATTTGTTAAAACTTAATGAAATACATTGTCCTATTTGATGTTTGTTGTGACGTATACTCACAAACAAATGAGGTAATTAGTCCAAGTTTGTCGTTTATTGAATGTTCAGAAACTACAGCGGGTGTAATGAGCCACAGCAAAGGTAAACAAAGGTAAAACAACACGAACAGACGATCAACTCAAAACCACTCCTACCTTTTTACTCTCTGTCTCTTTGTCGTTTAAGCACACCCGTTGTCGTGGCAATCACCTGCACCCCGCAAGCTGAGCAGAGATTACTTTAAAAACACAACATTCAGCTTGATATTTATTTCTCGATTATTAATAAGCCTCTCATGAACAAAGAGGTGGTTGAGTAGCTAATTTAAACTCCTGCTCTGCAGAGTTGTGAGTCTTAGTTGACTCATGTATAATTTAGGGTACAGAGAATCGTACTCTCTGTACCCTAAATTACAGGGTACAGAGAGTATCCTGCACTCTCTGTACTCTGTACAGATTGTTACTGTGCAGTCAGTGCAATCATATGTTATTGATTGTACATTTTTCAGTTGTGCTTTTAACTGAGTATCTGGTGTATTGTGTTTGCAAGTATTTTTGCATGTTTATGTCTAAATTAAGAGAATTTATTACCAGATCATTTTTTAACATTTTTGTCAGATCACATAGTAGCGTTTATACCGAAAGCAAAAAATTAACAGCCAATCCAGGTGATCAGCAGTGATCGGTCCTCATGGGTGGTTGGAATCTGCAGCAAAACACCTGATCGGAGCATCCCTAGTAGAAAGGTAACAGTAAACCTGCTTTTTAATTTCCTTAAATCTTGTCTTTTTTTTTTATTTATTGCTGTGTTTGTGATCATTGTCCTATTACTTACTCAACTTTTACCAGGCATCAATTTTTGTGTAGCCCCCAATTCTGCTCTAGATCAGACTAAATATTTTCTTTCACTAGCCGTTTAAAAATCACAAGTGGAGATGGTAATAGTTTTTAAAATTAATCTGGGGTGACATGAGATGTCATGTGGCATCATTGTTGGCATTTGGCATAATGCATTAGGAGTCTCCCCACAACATTCTTTTCAAAAACAGTAATGACTCTGTGGAGTAATTGTGCTGTTGGTGAGCAAATGCTTCAGATTACTTACTTTTTTGGGGGGTTAGGCCAGGGCTCTAAAGACTTGAGGAGTGGCTAGGGCTTGAATAATAACAATTTGGATTGGAATGAAGTCGGAGAATATTTTGTCACACTTGTTTTTTTTTCTACATAGGAACCCTGCGCCACTGGAAATGATGATGATAATTGCTTAGGACATGATGATGAAGGAAGTGATGATGGAATCTCTGGAGAGAATGATGGAGATGATAGACAGGTTGTTCCTCAGGTAAAGAGGCTGACAGCAAATTGTCAGGCAACTCACTCTCTTTTCTCTTAAGAAGAAGAGAATGAATGGTGTGGAGTAGATCGACACATCCCATTGCTCCAGTAAGACAAAGATGTTTGCTGTGAAGTTAAACTGAAAGACGTACCGGATGGACCGGACGGACCAGGGACCATCATCCAACACAGTCACAACTCCCACACGTGAGCCCTCTCCTTACGTTATGGTCCTTTCTCTCAGATCCTCTGAAGAAACTTTGATTCTATATGATGCAAATTTTATCAAGAACATATTAATGTTCTTTGGGCTTTTGTGTTTACTTGATTCTTAACAGGAGATAGAGGACCAAGAAAAGGTTGCAAGTCTTGATTCTGGTAGGTCTCCCTAGACAAGCTGGCCATATGTTGCCTTGTGTCCCACACTGTGAAAGGGTCATACTGATTTAATTTAATGAAAATCTATGGTTTATAGCAGGACAGAGGCTTTTCCTATTACTCTGTGTAAAGCTTCCTGATGCACAGCCTGGCTGGCTGCAGGTTGTTTATCCGGCTCTTTCAACACATCTGAGTTTTATTTTGGCCAAATAAAACTGTAAAGTGCCTCATTGTCAAATGCATGGCAAACATAAGCAGACTGTGTGTGCGCGTGCATGTGTGTATGCATATGTGTGGGTGTGCGTGTGTTGAAAGAGGAAAAAAATGTGTTTGCTATTAAACTGACTGAAAAAGAGGGTGAGGTCGCTCTGGTTCTGAAGGGTTAGCTACATATCTGGGGCACACATGCAAAATGCAGATGCAAAGTTTCCATTAATGTGATTTTTCAGCTCCTCCAGCTGACATTGCTTCATCTAACTAGAATACAACTGGAAATCAGACTAGCAACTTTTCTGACACCTATGCAACCACGAAGAGAAATTCATTTCTAAATCTGACCATTTTATTCCTAACCAAATAATCTGTCTCACACCTTTGCCGTAACACACTCCTGTTCAGTCTCTCTTGCATCCTGCAAACATTCATGGAAAGTTGTCTCCAGGTGTGGGTGTGTGTGAATGTGTTGTGTTGTGCTTTTCCACCTCATCTCCTCTGTTTTGGTTACCGCTTCATCTGCTCAGCCTCAATAATGTGTCCTGTTGTCAGAAGAAACCGAGAAAGTATCTATACCCTTTGAACTTTTTCACCTTTTTGTCATATTACAACCACAAACCACCATGTGACGGACCAAAACAAACTTGGAAGAACATTCTTGGTGCAGATCAAGATTATCTAAAATGTTTATTTTTTATTCTAAATTAGCATTTCTCAACGGCCCTAAGAGGGCCCCTCTTAGGTCCCTCTTAGCGCCTAAGAGGGGGCCCTAAGAGGCCCCCTCTCAGGGGGCCTCTTAGTACCGCCCCCTAAGAGGCGTTCAGAGGACTGAAGGGGGCACTGGCGGAAATTTTTACAAAAGGGGGGCACGTGTGTGAGGGGTCATTTGCTCCAAGATCATCTTTACACCTTAAATGCACAACAATACCAGTTTAGACTTTGAGCAACTTGCTAAAAACTGTATTGTGTAACATTAAAACATAATGCAACGGTATCAATGGCAGCTCTTCTTCTCTTCAGTGTTTATGTTAGCTTCTTGGCGCAGCTCTGCTCATGCTACTGGTAGCTTCACCGCATCAGTTCAGCATTACACCGGCTGATGACGTTGCTGTGATTCACTTGTCAGGTCACATGTGTCTGATATTCAATTATTTTGTTTTATTGAGGATTTTTATACACATGTTTTGGCAGAGCTGTGATCATGTCAAAACAGCAACTTATAATGAGAAGTGTTTTAATGTTCATCTGGATGCTGCACACTCCATGGAAGGACAATGGAATATCACTCTTATAAACATGTAATGACTAAAATCACAATACCCTTACTGTGTATCCCTCTGAAAAATGAACCAATTTAAATAAAGAAATACAGGGCCAGCCCAAGGCATAAGCAAACCAAGCAGCCACTTAGGGCCCCAAGGCCACTAAGGGGCCCCGCCCCCTCAGTGGAGCATATATTTTTTTTTTTTAGTAATTTCTGTCATTATAATATCAAAAAAACACAATTTCACTATGAAGTGATTTGTTTTTACAATAATGTACATTTCATAAGGTAAATAGAAATTATTATTTTATTGATAAAAAGAAAAAAAAAGCTCCTTGGGGCCCCTGGTGGCCGCGGTAGGTACTGCACACTTCGCCGGTATCATGAGCTGCTGTGCAATGTGCAGACTAGCGAATCCAAATATCCAAAGCTCCTGTCAGAAGTTAAGTAAGCAAAACAATGTCTCAAAAAGAACTTATCCTTCAGGGAGGGAGAAAAGAAAGAGGAAGAATAGAAAAAAGCCAAGATAAAGGTTTGTTTTAATGAGCCTTGGTAATGTAATGTAAAAGATTTGTAAAGGTGCTAATAGAAAATTAGCATGAACGGTCCAGTTCAACAGCCAAACATTTTATGCTATCGTCTTTGTGTTTGTGTGAAACTGAGTTTAAACGAGTTGATTTTCATGGTTGGCTCTGTATATTCCTGAGGTATTTTTGGCTTCAAAACGGCGTGTTTGTTAACGTTTGATAACAATTAAAACTTCTCAATGTCTGACATTGTCTAGCAAAATGTTTTTATGTCAGACTACATAGCTGCCACATCGATGAGCTGCTGTATGCTGTAGTTGGGGATATGTTGTTTCCTGCTTAGCATGATCATTTTGTGGCTAAAACAAACATTATTTTACATCAACTTCTACGTTATCGGAAACTTCTGTTAAAATCATTTGAAGGCTCAGAATCAGTCCAGTACCGGTACCAGTCCACATTCTCAGAGGAGAAAGACACACCTGGCATAAATTAAATTTTTAGTTATTGGAGTAGCTTAAGAGAATTTTATTTAATCAAAGAATGTCGGCTGCACCAATTGCAGTTTTCTGGCCGATCCCTGGTTACCGATCTTTAAAAAGCCTGACCTGCCGATTTTGATTTTAGCGGATATTGTTAACGGGAGCCACGGATGGATCGTAAAGGTGCGGGATAATGACCACTCCAGGAAGGAATAATGCTGATCTTCTTTTAATGAAGATAACCGAACCGGAGTACAACTGGATAGTTTACGTGCTCTAACGCCGATGCAGA
>NW_006800320.1:429891-432336 GCF_000485575.1 Poecilia formosa | reverse complement strand
TGTTTCCAGAGCTTGAGATGGGAAAGGAGCAACCGGTCCATTGGAGCTCCTGCCTGGTAACTTTGTAGCTCAGCTCTTTTTGAGGGGCTGCTTGACTTCAGACCTTTGCATTGGGGGCATTGTTGGATGTATTTGTGGAGGTCACTTCCCATGCCATACCAATGGAAGTTCTGCCTAAGACGTTGGAGAGTCTTTGTTTCACCTAGATGCCCTGAAAGTGGTGGGTCATGGCAGGCCTGCATGACTTCCATTTTCAACGAAACAGGGACCAACAGCAGGAGGGAAGCAGATGCTTACAAGTACTACAATATGATAGGTTTTTTTTGTCTGAAATGTCACTAAATATAGCAAGAAAGTCACTGAATTGGCAACAGTGGGGTGAATATTGTTAACTGTAAACGTGCAGATCTGACCTGGTGGGCCGGTCTGTCGGAGACTGATTTATAAACCTTTGCTAACAAAAATAAGATCAGGGGATAAGATGGAGTTCACATGTAAGTATCGGCCGATCACGATCCCCCAACATTAAGGAAATCGGCGCCCAGAAATCAATTGGTCGATAAATCGCCAATAAATGTATCCTATATTATACATGTATATAATGTAAACAGCACTGCCAGAGATGCAATAAGTTTATAGCAGGTATGTGAATGATCTAATGATCAGAATGCTAATTGCTGCCAGTCTACATTGTTAGCTGTGTTGATACCACAGAAAGCGTTCATTTTATACAGTTAATATTGGTGCTGTAAGTGATCCAGTATGAAACACACACACACAGCACTTTTGAATTTTAATAAACAGAATACCAGGATTTTTCCGTTGTTTTAAAAGGTTTACGTGAGTCTGCTTTTCTTTATCGATATGCTCCCCGACAGCTCTGCACCGTAGTTGGTTTAAAAAAGAAAAAAGAAAAGAATGCGCACCTTGCGCAACACTCTGAAACAGAAGAACCGGGATGTAGAACCGAGCAACGGACAAACTATTTGTGAATCATGATCAGAGAATCTGGTGGTGAACAGTGAAAAATCAATATGAGGGCAAATCAGGTGAAACACATGATGATTAAGCAGCGCAGCAGGTGAATGGCATGATGAGTGAAGATTACTCTTGGTTAGCGTCAATACAAACGATAAAATAAAACTAGCAACAGGGAAAAAAAACTAAAGAGGACATAACAATAAACCAAGAGAGGATAAAACTAATCAAAGAAAACAAAATGGAAATGAATGAAGAACAAAATGCAAGAATAAACTAAGAAACTAAAGTAAATACAGAGGAATAAACTGGTATGGCAAGACATTTCGAGCAATAATTAATACAGAGGCCTGTATGGCAAGAACAATCAGACACTGTTTTCTGACAAAAGGTAAAATAATATTGTTGAAGTGCTATGGGTTTGTTGAGACCACATCTAGTACTAAAAAGAAATACATTTTACAGGTGATAACAATAAGGAATTTATCACTTATGTTTTTGATAAGATTTGATATATTTATTTCTTCAATATTATTTTTTCATGTCAATGTTAATGTCATGAAGCTGATGGCTCCATGACACTTTCAGTCTGACTCATTAGGATTTGATTAAGAACCAGTTTTTGTTCTTACCCTACATCTTCTCTGATGGGGGGCGGTGAAGGACCTGCCCAGATAGCACAGAATGATTGAAACAACATTGAATCAATGTCAGCCAGAAATATTGAATCAACGTTGAACGCTGACATTGAAACAACATTGAAAGTAGTCGGTCACTTGTATGTTGAATCAACGTTAGGGTTTCAACCATAACTGACATTATATCAATGTTGATTCAACCACCATCTATATGTCAACTTACATGCATATTTGTGTTGATATTACATTGAATCAGTTAGGAATCAACGTTGATTCAACCATCATCTGAACATGGATCTGCATGCATATTTGTGTTTATTCTACATTGAATCAGTTAGGAATCAACGTTGATTCAACTATCATCTGAACATGGATCTGCATGCATATTTGTGTTTATTCTACATTGAATCAGTTACGAATCAATGTTGATTCAAACATCATCTGAATGTGAATCTACATGCAGATTTGGGTTGATTTTATATTGAATGAAAGGTAAGCATTTATGTACATTTTTCGGTCTGATAGGTCTATATCATAACATGCCACTAAAAGTTTCTTCACTTGTGTTAAACACACTATATTGGCAGATCATGGGTAAACTGTGTACAAAAGGTTAAAAATAACAACATTTTAAATAACATTTTATTTAAGAAAAGAGGGACAGATCTTTAAACATATTTGACTCCTTTTTGACTGTCAAAACAACAGTCTGTTGTCCATAGAAGAACAGAGTCCATGAGGTTAAGCTTTGTACTGTCATGATCCGTGGTTTTCTGTGTGTTTTTGAGTTTTTCAATGTGTTCCTGTTTCCCTGTGAGTCTCTGTCCTG
>NW_006800320.1:426250-429881 GCF_000485575.1 Poecilia formosa | reverse complement strand
TTCCAGAGCTTGAGATGGAAAAGGGGCCCAATATGTCAAGGTGCAACCGGTCCATTGGTGCCCCTGCCTGGTAACTTAGTAGCTTAGCTCTCTTCGAGGGGCTGCTTGACTTCAGACCTTTGCGCTGGGGGCATTGTTGGATGTATTTGTGGAGGTCACTTCCCAAGCTCTGCCTGAGACGTTGGAGAGTCTTTGTTTCACCTAGATGCCCTGAAAGTGGTGGGTCATGGCAGGCCTGCATGACCTCCATTTGCAATGAAGCAGGGACCAACAGCAGGAGGGAAGGTTTTAAGCTATACACATTTTCCCAGTGATAATATAGGACCCCTTGATGGAGTTCTATCTGTGGCCAGCAGAGCCAGTATTTTCTAACTGCTGGACTCTCAATCGCAACTTCATCCTTTGTTGGAAGACTCCCTGTTTCCTTCCAGCTATGTAGGATGGAAAGTACAGTGTCCTCTTTCTGTGCTGCCGAAAGCTGCTGGCTGCTAAAAGTTTGCATCCAATTTATTTGAGGGATATGAGTCTCAGCTTCAGCTTGGTGCTGCACCTGTGTGCTCCTGTTTCCAACTTCTTCCACTGTCACATGCCTTATGACGAGTGGGACAACATCATCAACATCTTCCTCAAATCTGGCCCACTGTCTGTGCAGTCTTGACAGTGGGAACATCCTCTGCAGGGGAGCTCCGTTACATCCTTGCCCGCTTGATAGCAGTCACAGTTTGTTGACCCTTCTGTAACCTGTCTTGACAGTGCATCAGCATTTGAGTGTTGCAGACCAGAGTGGTGTTCAATGTCAAAATCATACTGACTTAGCTCAAGCCATCGAGCCAGTTGGCCTTCAGGGTGTTTGAAGTGAAAGAGTCAAGCTAGACTTCCATGGTCTGTTCGAAGAAGGAACTTTCTTCCCAGGAGAAAGTGGCGAAACCATCTTGTATATTTTACAATTGCCAACAGCTCTCTTCTGGTCACACAATATCTCTGCTGTGTAGGAGTGAGGTGGTTGCTTGCATAAGAGATGACTCTTTCCTCCCCCCACTGGGCCTGTGACAACACTGCACCAATGCTATAACTGTAAGCATCAGCGTCCAGGATGTAGTCACCATAAGCTGCTGGATAAGCCAGGACAGGTGCGACAGTCAGTCCCTGTTTAAGTTGCAGGAAGGCTTTTTGCTGGGCCTCACCCCACTGGAACTCAGCTTTTTTCTTCAGGAGACTGTTAAGAGGACCAGCAAGTTCTGCAAAGCCAGATACAAACCGGCGGTAATAGTTGCATAGTCCTAGAAAAGCTTGCAGCTGCTGTGTGTTAGTGGGAGGCTGCCATTCCTGTACATCTTTAATCAGCTCTGGGTTGGGACTTATTCCCTCTCCGCTGACTACATGTCCAAGAAAGAGAACTTTATCTCTTAGTAGTTGACATTTTTTTGGCTTCAGTTTTAGACCGTAGTTATGGAGACATTCAAAAACATCAGCTAAATGTTGTAGGTTTTGTTCTACACCTCTGCCCAGTACAATAATGTCATCCAAGTAGATAAGGAGGATCTTCCACTGAAACCCTCGCAAAACAAGCTCCATGGCTCTCTGAAAGGTGCCAGGTGCGTTACATAGGCCAAAGAGCATCCTGGTATATTCATAGAGGCCATAACGGGTGATAAATGCTGTTTTGCAGCGATCGTTTTGGTCTACAGAGATCTGCCAGTACCCACACTGGAGGTCCAGGGAAGAGAAGATGGTAGCTTCTCTAAGCACATCAAGATACTCCTCCATCTTCGACAGTGGATAAGCATCCTTCAGAGTGAGGTCATTTAGGCGTCGATAGTCCACACACCAGAACACCCACCCCCATCTTTTTTACGAACGAGTACCACTGGTGAAGCCCACTCAGAAAATGATGGTACCACTACTCCAGCTTCCAACATGTCTTTGAGATGCCTTTCATCTTCACCTTGGAAACCCAATGGTGTCCGTCTGACTGGCTGCTGTACAGGTCTTGCGTCTCCAGTGTTTATCTTGTGAGTAACAGCAGAGAGTTGGCCAAGGTCTGTATCATTGGCTGCAAAGAGAGACTGGTATTTTAAGAGCAGCTCAATTAGTCTCACCTGCTGATCTTCACTGAGCGCTTCACTGGATGTTGTATAGAGGGCTTGAAGGTGTTCTGGTAGATCTAGAGCATTTTTCTCAACTCTTCCAACCCTTGGTCCATCTGTGTGGCTGTTCTCTTCCACGGCCATAGTTGGTTGTTGGTTATCATCCAAATCCAGCATTATAAGGGGATCATCCGGGAAGGTTTCAACTAGAATGCCCACACACACTCCACAGGGCAATGATGCATTGGTATTTGAGAAATTACAAAGTTGAACTGGAACTCTGGGGTCCATGTAGATGGCAACACTTCCTGATGAGACAGCTTCTGTTATGTTAAGTGGTTCCAGGACAGCTGGAAGCCTGGGCTTGGGTTTATCAACTTTTCCCCAGACAATGCATTCACTCTCTGGTGGTAGTGTGACATTGTCCTCCAGAAGCACACGGGCCACAGAGTAGTCCCCCTCACTTCCTCCAATGACACAAGCTGGGATTGGCTCTTTACCCACAAATACTTGACGACCAGCAAAGACTGTCATCTTGGCTGCCTGCATTGCATCAAGGCCTAGGAGCAGAGCATCATGAATCCGGCCAACAAAGACCATCCAGTTGAACTTGTGTTTCCCGATTCCTAATGTCACCTCCAACTCACCCAGGGTGTCCCACTCCTGCATTACGGAGAGACGTTTTGTTGAGCGGCTTCTTTGCTTCCTGTGGCAGCATGTTATAAACTTCTTCTGAAATTACTGTGGCTTCTGTGCAAGTGTCAGCCATTGACAGTCATTTCAACTTGTAAGCTAGGACCCTTTTTAGTTGTACGTCCGAGTTGTGGGGCGAGGTGCTGAGCCTCCCTACTTTCAACGCCCCTATGAGAATCAGAAGTAGACTCCCTGTGATTGGTTCTGCGCCGAATTGGACTCGGTGATCTTGAATATTCCCTCATCATATGCCCAGCTTCACCACAATGAAAACAGATGGGCTTGTTCATATGGCTTGGGCTTGGTGACCGGGCTTGGGAATTTTGAGCAGGTAGCTGACGTGATGCCATCTTGTCACTTTCTTGTTCTTGTTTTCTGTTGGTTTAAACTGATGTAGCAGTTCCACAATCAGCTGACATGGTTTGAAGGCGTTCCAACTTCAAATTTAGCTGCTGCACTTTGTCCATAAGCATTTTAAACTGATCCTCCGTTACATACTTTGGGCTCTGGAGGTGTCTGGAGGTGGGGCAAAAGTCATCAGGAACATTTTCACCCTCATCAGCCCAGGAAATACGATGGATGTGTTCAGGCAAGGAGCAGACGTAACGTATTGCAACCCCACGGAGACATTCATGAAGCTTATCTACTCTCTCTGGCCCTGTCCATCCACATTTACGAGCCTGACGTTCAAAGGGGAGTAAAATGAGTCCCAGTCCTCTCTGCCGTCATAGGTTGCCAGCTTAACTTTGGCTGCTTCATGTAGGGGTTGTCTTGCCACCTCATGCCGACTCTCAGTGTGGCCATACCCTCCTTGTGCATCCTGTGAAATGGGATGTGTCGCAGATGAACGC
>NW_006800320.1:420991-425307 GCF_000485575.1 Poecilia formosa | reverse complement strand
AACACTGGGTGCTTCTGGGTTTTCTTGCAACATTAAGGGAGGAGGGGCAGTTCCAGGATTCGGGATTTGGCTGCTTGTTGTTGGTTGCACTGCTCTAGATGTCTCTCTTTGCTCTGTTGCAGCATGTTGTAGTACTGGTGTTAGCAGTTGCTTTAACTGTTTTGACTATTGGTCCAACAACATTTGCAGCCATGGTGGAGGTTGGTCTAATGGTGCTGCTGTAGCTCCCAGTAGTTCCTCACTTTCATCCATTTATTTATTTATTTTTTAATAGTCAGTTGTGCTGTTTTGTTTTAGTCTTTGGTACGTCCAGCTAAGGTTTTTTAAGTGAGTCCGTTACTTTTCTTGACAGACGTTTTTTTTTTTTTTTTTAACTGCTAAAAAGTTAACGTTTCTTACCGAAACAAACAGATTCGCTATTTACACAGCTTAATCTTGCTTACAGTCTTGGAGTTCAATACTGGCTTGCTTATTTCTCTGGATTGTATTTTTCCTTCTTTTGTCCTCCGCCTTACTTTTACTGGAGCGATTCCCGAAGCACGTCCCACTTCTGACACCAGTTGTTAACGGGAGCCACGGATGGATTGTAAAGGTGCGGGATAATGACCACTCCAGGAAGGAATAATGCTGATCTTCTTTTAATGAAGATAACCGAACCGGAGTACAACTGGATAGTTTACGTGCTCTAACGCCGATGCAGACGAACTTTACACGTCCACACCAGAGTCAGCGAGCATCTAGAACTAAAAACAAAAACATTCCCCCAGAACACACAACTGCTGCATGCAGAATTCTATTAACAAAGTAAATTAACTGTAACGCACTTAAACTCAGATCAGCCTAGTTAGTATGGGAAATAATGCAGAGATAAACAGATGCTTACAAGTACTACAATATAATAGGGTTTTTTTGTCTGAAATGTCGCTAAATATAGCAAGAAAGTCACTGAGCTGGCAACAGTGGGGTGAATATTAACTGTAAACGTGCAGATCTGACCTGGTGGGCCGGTCTGTCGGAGACTGATTTATAAGCCTTTGCTAACAAAAATAAGATCAGGGGATAAGATGGGGTTCACATGTAAGTATCGGCCGATCACGAGCCCCCAACATTAAGGAAATCGGCACCCAGAAATCAATTGGTCGATAAATCACCAATAAATGTATCTTATATTATACATGTATATAATGTAAACAGCACTGCCAGAGATGCAATAAGTTTATAGCAGGTATGTGAATGATCTAATGATCAGAATGCTANGCAGCACAATGACGTATCAGCGCATTTAATCGATCATAACACACTTTTTTGTTACTGTAAACCATATTCAAACATCTATCAAAGCAACATTTATAAACAATTGTATTTTTAATACATAGTTCATTAAATATGCTTAGTGGCTATAACAATAGAAGAGGAATGGAATATTCTGATATCGATGTATGAAGAGCATATTACAAAGCACACAGCCGTTCATAATTTATTTAATAAATTATTTAGTAATATCAATATATATTTATATAACTATACAAACATTATACAGGGGGCGCGCCCCACAGTTTGAGAACCTCTGCTCTACTGTATGCATATTGCACTTTGTCCGAATTATTTCTATTAAAATCACCATTACATTAAAATACATAATTTGCTATTTTAAATGACCTATCAGCATTAAAGTCGACTTCTTCTGGGGGGCGGGTCTGATGAGAGCTGGATGAAGCGAGTTCTCTCCGTAGATAGTTGTAGGCTGTCCCGGTCATTGTTGACTCATGGTTGCTAAAACCTTTACAAGACCGACTGATTTTAGTGGCATAGTGGGTGTAAAATATTGAATAAAATGTTGTGCTACATGACTGGCTTTAATTTAGATACGTCCTGGTCCAACACACTTGAATTAAATGGCTGCTTAGGACAGTCAAGTCCTCCAGAGTCGTGCTAATGACCTCTGACCTCATGATTTGACTCATGTTCATTAAAGAATAGACATCTAAAGATTGGAGGACACCGACCCTTATGAACTGGAGTTAAAGCCCATCTGTACAATTTTCACTTAATCGTAATCACGTACCTGCATACAGTGGAAACTTTACCTGTGTTGAGGTAGATGAGGAGTTTACATAGTGCCTTTACTTTAAAACCATTTTGGTTTCCATTTGTTGAAAGTAAATTACAAACATTTAGCCATAGTTTGACCACTGCTTTATGACAGAAAAAAAAGTTTGATGTCACAAATATATGATTTTAATAGAGGCATAATTTGATTTATAACATAGAAAGAAGATGACAAAAGTGTTTCCTGAATTAACTTTAATGTTCATTTTGCTGCACACAAAGGACAGATTAAATATTTAAAATTGCAACAAATCTGTTGAATCTTTAACAAAATAGGTTCAGATTAACATGGGTGGATTCACAGCTACCTAAAGTTAACAATGAAATGTCTTAAAACTTACATGGATGTTCAAATATTTACTATAATCAATTAACTAAAGAAAACACCATAAAGCTGTGTATTCAAATATGACCAGTGTCAGTCTGTACAGATTAAGGAGACACCATAACATCTACCAACAGAGCAGGTTATCTACTGTAGTTGTTTGAAAGGCATCTTGGTTCAGTTGACGGCTCAGTTTGAAGCTTCAGGTTTTGGTGTTGAACCTTCCAGAATCTCAGCTGCTGCAGATTGTCTGAAGATGCAGAGAAAAGTACAGATAGACAGATAGTGTTAGAAAGAAATTATGTTAATTTTCCTGAACAGCTGATGCACTGACAGACCTGACTGTGACAGAACATTACTGAACCTGAAAATTACTTGAGTCATCACAATGTATGTAGAAATTTTTCTTTTTATGTTGATCAAATGTTTTACATTAAGTGTTTTTCTGTGGAGGCTATTTTTGCAGTGGTGCTTTAAATAAATGCATAAAATATTTATTTTCTTAAGTATGTGTTTATCAGCTGTTAACTGTGTCAAAATATCAATTGAGAAAGAAATATACTGCTTGTGAAAATCTAAACCATCTGAATACATTTTACCATCTACATTAATCAACTTGAAATGAAGATGAACAGGAACAGCAGGTTTGTCCTGGTTTGCAGACGAGGTATATATTTGTTTAAGGGCCGATGAAATGGGGTCCAGACACAAACACAGTTTAATCTGAAGATTCTGGAGGATGTGAGAATAGGTCTGTCACCATGAAACATTTTACTGTATAAGTTGTTCCAAAGTTCTCAACAAACGATAATATATTATTTTGAGGCCATTTTTTAAGTAATATAATGATAATGACGAAATAATAATGCAACACATTCTCAAAGGTCACTAGACTTTAAATTCTAATGAACATTTAACACTGGAACTGGAAGACATTTTTAGTATCCAGAATAAATAAAACTAATGATTTTTGAAGTCTTTTTAAACAAAATTACTTTTCAAAATAAGGGCTAGTCGAAACCAAAGTACCAAACTGAAGACTTTTATCATCCAGTTTTTTCGTAGAGAAAAAACTGAAACAATAAATCATGCCAATGGAAATGATTGAGTTTTTTTAATTTATCATCTGATTAATTGATTATTCTGACAGGCCTATGTGTGAACATTAGACTAAATCCTTAAGTATGTTGAAAAGTCAACATAAATGAAGTACCTTTCATTTTGTTATGGTGAATAACGTCTAGCAGCAGATGATGTTCCTGCAGGTCCAGATCTACCTTCATTACTGCTGAAGCAACAAAATACAGTTTCAGTGATAATGACCAACATCCAAAATTGTCCTAATCTCCTGAAGATTCTCGCCAACTTCGGCATCATAAAACTAGATCAATCTGGGTTAAAGTTAGACTGAAGACAGACGATCAAACTGTGCTGAGTGAGACAATAAAAATCCACGCTTAGCTCCCAACAGCTAACGTAGCATAGCTGACATAAACTTTAGCTTCCGCTAACAGAAACATATGAGGAGGGCAGAGTATCAAAATACCAGACATATAAAACGCAACCTGAAATCATTTATAATGGGCTCTTTGCACCTCAGCTTCCGTGTTCGGGGTAAAGCGGCTCTATTGTTTCCGATCCAATACAAATATCATTTACATTAGGTGCTGCAGTGTTTGGCCAAGGTTTGTACATCGATCCGAAGCCCCAACAAGTCAGCTGGAGAAAGGTTTTAAGATGTTCGCCTCGTTATACATTCACTGACACAAAGGTGAGTTTTACTTAAACTTTGTGGCTAACATTAACGTTAGCTTATGCTAGTAGGCAATATTCTCGGACACATTGTAAAATGTGCTATTTAAGTATCTAAACATTCTAACGG
>NW_006800320.1:396804-420338 GCF_000485575.1 Poecilia formosa | reverse complement strand
CAAAGCGGAAAAAAGTGAGCCGCATTAGCTCCTGGAGATGTGACGTCAACGCCTTAGGTGAAAAGAGCCCATTACTCCATGTCTCATTAAAGCCTGCAGGTTTAGCTCCTACTTACTTCAGAGGACAGACCACCGGGACGCGCCGTCTCTTCTGGGTTTGCCTGGCTATTTTTCCGTCCAGTGAACCATTCCGCCACCCAGTGGTCCTTTTTCAGACCACTTAGTCTCCTGTACCGCTCAAAAATGCAAAAATGTACCTGCAGGTTCTCTCCAGGTACTCCAGCTTCCTGGAGTACCTGGAGCCAAAAACATGACTGTTGGGTGTGATGTTTTCTCTAACAATTCCTTCTGTATGAGTGTGTGCATAGTTGTTTGTCCTGTGTTTCTCTGTGTTGCCCTGTGATGGTCTGACCATGTACCCCGTCTCTTGTCTAATGACCACTGGAGACGGGCACCAGCCCTCCAGACACTGCCAGGATGACTAGGTATAGACAATGGATTGATTATTCTGCTCAAGCTCACCAGTATGTTAAATTTGTGTACTTGTGGTTTGACATGGAATGAAACAAAATTACTTCTGACTCATACTTGACACATGGCTCTATTTGCTAATGCATTTCTTAAAATGTGATTCATTCCTTAACTGTCACCCCCAAAAAACCTCCAAGTCAGACGTTTCCATGGGAACACCAGTGTCCTCATGACAGTTAAAGTTGCGGTATGTAACTTTTAACTTTTTTTTTTTAACTGTCACCGTGTCATGACAGTTTGTAATGAAAGATAATTTGTGAAAAGATTAATCTCCCCTAGCAGCAATTCAGTAATGTTGAAAATAGATCATTGAGGGGAAAAAAGGGAAGCTGAGTAATGTGCTATGGACCAAACAGCAGGCTCTGGTTTGGATTAGTACAGTTAAATGGGACAGAATATAAAAGCATCAGGAGCTGCAGTTCAAAAGTATCAAAGGACATTTGCCTTGGAACAAATTCAATGCATTTACATGAAAAGACAAATGAAGGTTTTGCAGTGTGATCACTGTTGATATGACTTTGTCTTTACTGTCTTGCTAGACCAGACCAGACGGTGGTGGTAATGCACATTTTCGGGGTTTTTTTTAAAGCGGTATAACAAGAACACCCATGAAGCTGGGTAGGAGAAGAAATGCTGTTCAAATTCGCCATTATTATTGGCATAATATTGCCTTAAAAGCAGAGAGAGCCTTGATAATAGTAGTTTTGGTAAATTCAAGGTGGTGACCTCCTAGTTCAAGTTAGACGATAACACAATTTGACAAGAACTGGATGGAAATGAAATGTGGGTCACGAAAGGAACCTGAAGGAATGAAAGCTGCTAAAGTGTTGCTAGCTGGTGTTAAGTTTGGTTCAAAATGCTAATTCTCTTCTTTTAATTATAAACTATGAGGGGCCATTTAGGACAAAAACTATGTTTTGTCTCACACACACTACTAAAGACTCATACAAAAACACAAAATACTAAAATTGCACATATACACTACTAAAATATCACACATACACACAGAGCATACAGACATACTATTCTGAATGATAGGTTGAAATTGTATGTGTGTGTTAACTAACTGTTCTGTTACGAAGTTGTATGTATTGTGTTTTCAGTAATTAAGTTAATTTATGTAGGTCAAAAAGGGGAAAGCCTGCCCTCATGTGTTCTTTTCAGGAATTGCAATGTAGCAATCTTTTGTTTTGAAATAAACTTTATTGAACAGCAGTAGCATTCAAGGAGACATGGTGTCCGCGTTCACTTCGTGAGGTCTTGTTGAGTGAATCTGCAGACATCTTTTGTTTATGGTCGCATTGCCAATGTGCACTGTGAAAATAATCATATAGGATTGTTTCTGTGCTAGATGTAGCTTCCTAATGAACGATTTGACTGCGAATAAGTTTTCTTTGTTGTGTAATTTAACCGCGAGTTGGGAAATTATTTAATGTGGTGTTGGCAACCTAGATCTACACATATAGATGTTCGACAGAAACTCAGTGTGAAAGTGTTATTTATTCTGTGCATACTCATATATTTACTGTATCTTTTGTTTTCAGTTTCACCCTTTGGATTGTCAATAAATCTGCTGACAGCGGTCTTCGGTCTTCAGAGTTTTGATATGAGAAAGGTGTTTGCTAGCCTTTGCATCAGTAAGGGCACACTAACACTAGGCTGAATAAATGAGAATGAATGAATGAATGGGATTGTGACTTGTATTTGTCTGTGTGAGAGTTGTAACAGACGAGGCATAATTTGTAGATCTGATCGCGCATGCGTTGATACCGCAGTGAAATTAGTTTCAAGTTGTATGTTGGATATTCGTGCTCCTCAGAGCAAGCAGCGTTTAGCTCAAGGTTGATCCAATTTATGAACAAAAGAAAATTTTATGTTTGTGATATTTTAATAGTCTATAAGTGTGTATAAGTGCAATTTTAGTATTTTGTGTGTTAGAATCTTAAGTAGTGTGTGTGAGACAAAACAGTTTTTGTCCTAAATGGCCCCTAAACAGTGCAGGATATATATAAACTTACATTGGTTTCAGAAATACTTATTTTAAAAATTTTATTGTGATTTTCATGATTATTACTATAACAGTCAATGAACTTCATGTCGTAAGGTAAGGTAATTTTATTTATATAGCACATTTTCAGCAACAAGGCAATTCAAAGTGCTTTACATGAATTAAAGGGAAATACAAACAAAATAAACCAAAGGAAATAAAAAAGAGGAAAGAAAACTAATCTAATGTTGTTCTAAAGTGTGTAAGCTAAGTGCTCCTGTTCAGGGTTGCTAAAATACCCTATTGCTAATCTAATTCCATTGCTAAATAGTGAGTACTCTACAGTTTCTGATAAAATAAGCTAAAGAATGACTGATCTAATTCATTTTCTGGGTTAAAAGTAATATAAACTAAGCAGTGACTGTACCTGTTAAGTATTTCTGGATTCCAAGTTCGTAGTTATTCTAATTCTAATTCTAATTCTGATTCCATTTCTGGGCTGTATATTATTGATCTAAATAGTGCGTACTCCACAATTTCTGATAGTACTGCATGGAGGCTCTGTTTTAATGTAGTTTTCTTCATAAACTGGTTTTAATTAAGCTCAGTATGCCAAAGAGACTTTGATATTGTGAGGCTGCTGTTGTAACTCGTTCATCATTGTTTTTATCTTCAACATATTTTTACAGTCTGAGGATGAACCTCCACATCGTCTTCATGGTGGAAAGCTTTTTATTTTTGACTGAGCAGCTGGCTACATTATCAACAGCAAAAACTGGTGTGTTTCCAACACTAAGTGCTTAATAAACATGATTTAGTTTTAAAATAATTGGACATAATTTATTCCCCTTGTTATTCTACCATTTCTCTTTCTCTTTATTCAATGTTAGCTTTCAGGGCCCTGTGATGGACCGGTGACCTGTCCAGGGTGAACCCTGCCTCTCATCTGATGACTGCTGGAGATGGGCACCACCAGCCCCCTCAGCACCCTGTAAGGATCAGTGTGTTCAGATCATGGATGGAAAGATTTTAAGGTAGTTTGTCTCCTTAAGTCCACACTTAAAACAGCTTCATAGTTAATGCCAACATCAACTGATTCTATGACATTGCTGACTGACTGTTTTTTCTACTTCTAACATAAACAAGCAAAAAAACCCAGAAATGTTTTTCCACCCCAGGCATCCGGTCCCAATCATCATCAGTTCTGATGATGTCGCATACACAGCAAGTTCACAACGTCTTAAAATTGTAAGTCTTATTTTTTCATTGCCATTTTTTCTGTACTCTTTAAAATACAAATGCTTTCTCTGTTTAATTGCTCTATTGTTCTTTTTTTGCAGGTTTCTGTAAGGTGCAGTGGTGCAGTGAATGGGAATGTTCTGTCTGTAATACTGTGACATTGAATTAATTATATGCGAAATATTGTTTTTAACTTGCATTGTTTCAAAATGAGCTTCATGTAGCACGAGGCTTAAATGCAATTCCTTACTGTAGTATAGTTAATTATTTTTATGTCTTTCATACTCCTGCTAATTGATATGCATTACTGGTCTGGACAGAGCCTATTGGTCGCTATGTGATTCATTGTGTCCAGAAAACCATTTTATCCCAAACAGGACAAGGAGAAATCTGTCACGAAAATATTAGTAGCGCCATCATTTGGTGTTAAATATATCTATTAAATACGACTTAAAATAAAGATTAGAAAACTGATGTTTGATCAGTTCTCCATGATACATAAACAGTTTAGTTTCTGTTAGTTCTGTCAAGATGCAAGAAGGGGCAAATTTCTATTTATATTGGTCAATCGTTTTATTTTAAATATGCTGTAGGAGCCGTAGTTTGACGATTGTTATAAATATCACCACGTTTTGCGAACACAGGGGATTAGATCAGTTTTTGTTGCTTGTTTTTAGGAATTGCAGCAGCTGCAGTGCGCCACAATAAAGGTACAATAAAGCTGATGAACAGGTGAAGAACCAAACTAGACAGAACCACTTCTGATTGTTTGCCAAGCCAAACATCCAATAAAAGTTCCACCAAGCCACTACTGAGGCACTGGGGTCAAGTTTCTCGACACGGGCAAAAGAAGGTTCAATTTCCAAACTTATTGATTTTTCTTGGTGATTTATTTTCCTCATTCACCAAACAATTACAGAGATCAAACTTTCATTTGTTTTCATGCTACCACTCTTGCTCTGGTCTGGTAAAAACCATCAGCCCCAAACCCAAGTGCCTGCTGGTCCTTCTCCAGGCCCCTACACTTATAGAAAGTGGTCTGACCCACATTACTTCCTGTCTAAATTTAGAAAATAAATAAGAGAAATAATAAAACAATAAATAAATAAAATCAACAATTATCAACCTACAATTAAACTCTGTAAATAATACAAAAACCCAGAAATTTAAGAATAAAATAACAAAATTCAAATGGATAAAGAAATAAAGAAAAAATAGCTCCAACAACTTCTATTCCGCCTCTTCTCGCTCTGTATGTTGGTATTTCGCACGACCCGTTGCCATGGCAACCGACAAACAACAGCTCAACGAGCAGAGATTACCGATCAGGGGAATCAACACCAAAAAGCAAACATTTCCCACACAAAAAAGTAGTAAAATCACTAAAACAGAACATCCAGTCTGTTATGTTGTCAGGCTTAATGTCTATATTGTGATTATTAATAAGTTTTCGCCTGAACACAGCGGTGGTTGATTAGCTGATTTAAACAGCTGCTCTACTGATGACTTGGTGTGCGGGTTGACCTGTTTTAGTGCTAACGGAACCAAAACACACCGAACTGCGCAGCACATGCTAAGGCTATCAAAGTCAATACCAGGCTAACAGTTAGGCTAGTATAACTGACCCACTGCTCACTTGTTCAATGTTTTCTTTAAATTAAAACGTTTTCCTGTGAAATCTGAAGCCCTTATTACCATTATATATGGTTGACTTAACTACTAAACATTACGTCCGTTGTTCTGATTCTTTGCGTGATTGTAGTAGTTTCCTGACCACCGATATTCCTGACTCAATGGACAGAAATGGCACATGTGTGACTTACGATAAATCACGTAATGTCCAGTCCAGTAATATATTGTTAATGGGAGCCACGGATGGATTGTAAAGGTGCAGGATAATGACCACTCCAGGAAGGAATAATGCTGATCTTCTTTTAATGAAGATACTGGATAGTTTACGTGCTCTAACGCCGATGCAGACGAACTTTACACGTCCACACCAGAGTCAACGAGCATCTAGAACTAAAAACAAAATCATTCCCCCAGAACACACAACCACTGCATGCAGAATTCTATTAACGAAGTAAATTAACTATAACGCACTTAAACTCAGATCAGCCTAGTTAGTATGGGAAATAATGCAGAGATAAGCAGATGCTTACAAGTACTACACTACCCCCCCTTTCAAAGAACATCAAACTACTATGGAATGCTAAAAACACACTTGCAACATTACTAGCGCAAACTTAAATGTTACTGGAGCAAACTTTTTTTTTTAACTTTCAACACCCTGCTTAGAACTTTAACATAACTCATCTCTTAATGAAGGATAATTATTCAGTCCAGTCATTTTGATAGCGGCAGGGGCCCGTATTTCTCGACCCTTAAGAGTCTTTTAAACACGGGGTCCTTGTTTGTCTTCTTCCGATCCAGAGGTATGTGGTTCATCTTGCTGCCGATGTTGCACAGCCAACCTTCTTCTGCGGGTTGCAACCTGATGCTTGCCCTTTTGCCTTAGCAGTTTCGGAGACCCAACCAGAGCTTTCCTTCCGCCGTCACTTCCAGGCTCATCTGGTGCTGGTGTAGGGAAAGTGGTCATGTGTTTGGGTAATGGAACTACATCTTGGCACTGAGGAAGGACCACATGTCTTTGTCGTCTGACCCATGCTGGTATGACATCACTTGTGTATGGCTTCAACTGATCGTGGTGCATGACCTTTTTGTCACGTTGTGTTAAGATCTCATATAGTACTGGGCTTTAATAATACATGGGCCTTTCCAAGGGGGCTGCAGCTTGGGACTAAAGCCCAACTTCCTCGTGTTGTCCTTTACATAGACCAGGTCCCCTATGTTGTAACTGCATTCTTTGGCACGCAGGTCATGGGTCCTCTTCTGTCTGAGCTGAGCTCCACGTAGATGCTGCCGTGCCATGTCATGGACTTCGCCAAGGGTCTTTTCAAGGTCATGAGCGTACTCCAGGGGGTCCCTTTCACTCCACGTTCGTTCTGCAAGACCAAGCCAGAGTTCCTGTGGCTGATGAACTTCTCTCCCCAGCATCAGCATATTTGGTGAGAATCCAGTGCTGGAGTTCTGTGCACTACGATATGCAGCTGTTAGCAGAGGCAAATGCTCGTCCCAGTTCTTCTGATTTTGGTCTACATAGCAGCGGATCATCTGCAGAAGGGTGCGGTTAAATCGTTCCACTTGCCCGTTTGAAGCAGGATGGTATGGAGTGGTTCTGGTCTTGGAGATCTGGAAAAGTTGACAAATACTTTTGAAAAGCACACTTTCGAAGTTGCAGCCTTGGTCCGTATGGAGCTCTAATGGGGGCCCAAAACGAGCTAGGAAGTTGTTGACTAACATTCTGGCAGTTGTTTCTGCTCCTTGGTCTGGAATTGGGAAAGCCTCAACCCACCTCGTAAACTGATCGATGATGACAAGAATATACTTGTTTCCAGAGCTTGAGATAGGAAAGGGGCCCAATGTGTCAAGGTGCAACCGGTCCATTGGTGCTCCTGCCTGGTAACTTTGTAGCTTAGCTCTTTTTGAGGGGCTGCTTAACTTCAGACCTTTGCATTGGGGGCATTGTTGAATGTATTTGTGGAGGTCACTTCCCATGCCATACCAATGGAAGCTCTGCCTAAGACGTTGGAGAGTCTTTGTTTCACCTAGATGCCCTGAAAGTGGTGGGTCATGGCAGGCCTGCATGACCTCCATTTGCAACAAAGCAAGGACCAACAGCAGGAGGGAAGGTTTTAAGCTATACACATTTTCCCAGCGATAATATAGGACCCCTTGATGGAGTTCTATCTGTGGCCAGCAGAGCCAGTATTTTCTAACTGCTGGACTCTCAATCACAACTTCATCCTTTGTTGGAAGACTCCCTGCTTCCTTCCAGCTATGTAGGATGGAAAGTACAGTGTCCTCTTTCTGTGCTGCTGAAAGCTGCTGGCTGCTAAAAGTTTGCATCCAATTTATTTGAGGGATTTGAGTCTCAGCTTCAGCTTAATGCTGCACCTGTGTGCTCCTGTTTCCAACTTCTTCCACTCTCACATGCCTTATGACGAGTGGGACAACATCACCAACATCTTCCTCAAATCTGGCCATTGTTTGTGCAGTCTTTGACAGTGGGAACATCCTCTGCAGGGGAGCTCCGTTACATCCTTACCCGCTTGATAGCCGTCACAGTTTGTTGACCCTTCTGTAGCCTGTCTTGACAGTACATCAGCATTTGAGTGTTGCAGACCAGAGCAGTGTTCAATGTCAAAATCATACTGACTTAGTTCTTCAAGCCATCGAGCCAGTTGGCCTTCAGGGTGTTTGAAGTGAAAGAGCCAAGCTAGACTTCCATGGTCTGTTCGAAGAAGGAACTTTCTTCCCAGGAGAAAGTGGCGAAACTGTCTTATATATTTTACAATTGCCAACAGCTCTCTTCTGGTCACGCAATATCTCTGCTGTGTAGGAGTGAGGTGGTTGCTTGCATATGAGATGACTCTTTCCTCCCCCCACTGGACCTGTGGCAACACTGCACCAATGCTATAACTGGAAGCATCAGTGTCCAGGATGTAGTCACCATCAGCTGCTGGATAAGCCAGGACAGGTGCGACAGTCAGTCCCTGTTTAAGTTGCAGGAAGGCTTTTTGCTGGGCCTCACCCCACTGGAACTCAGCTTTTTTCTTCAGGAGACCATTAAGAGGGGCAGCAAGTTCTGCAAAACCAGATACAAACCGGCGGTAATAGTTGCATAGTCCTAGAAAAGCTTGTAGCTGCTTTGTGTTAGTGGGAGGCTGCCATTCCTGTACATCTTTAATCAGCTCTGGGTTGGGACTTATTCCCGCTCCGCTGACTATATGTCCAAGAAAGAGAACTTTATCTCTTAGTAGTTGACATTTTTTTGGCTTCAGTTTTAGACCATAGTTATGGAGACGTTCAAAAACATCAGCTAAATGTTGTAGGTTTTGTTCTACACCTCTGCCCAGTACAATAATGTAATCCAAGTAGATGAGGACGATCTTCCACTGAAACCCTCGCAAAACAAGCTCCATGGCTCTCTGAAAGGTGCCAGGTGCGTTACATAGGCCAAAGGGCATCCTGGTATATTCATAGAGGCCATAACGGGTGATAAATGCTGTTTTGCAGCGATCGTTTGGGTCTACAGAGATCTGCCAGTACCCACAATGGAGATCCAGGGTAGAGAAGATGGTAGCCTCTCCCAGCACATCAAGACACTCCTCCATCTTTGGCAGTGGATAAGCATCCTTCAGAGTGAGGTCATTTAGGCGTCGATAGTCCACACACCAGAACACCCACCCCCATCTTTTTTACGAACGAGTACCACTGGTGAAGCCCACTCAGAAGATGATGGTACCACTACTCCAGCTTCCAACATGTCTTTGAGATGCCTTTCATCTTCACCTTGGAAACCCAATGGTGTCCGTCTGACTGGCTGCCGTACAGGTCTTGCGTCTCCAGTGTTTATCTTGTGAGTCACAGCAGAGAGTTGGCCATGGTCTGTATCATTGGCTGCAAAGAGAGACTGGCATTTTAAGAGCAGCTCAATTAGTCTCACCTGCTGATCTTCACTGAGCGCTTCACTGGATGTTGTATAGAGGGCTTGAAGGTGTTCTGGTAGATCTAGAGCATTTTTCTCAACTCTTCCAACCTTTGGTCCATCTGTGTGGCTGTTCTCTTCCACGGTCATAGTTGGTTGTTGGTTATCATCCAAATCCAGCATTATAAGGGGATCATCCGGGAAGGTTTCAACTAGAATGCCCACACACACTCCAGAGGGCAATGATGCGTTGGTATTTGAGAAATTACAAAGTCGAACTGGAACTCTGGCGTTCATGTAGATGGCAACACTTCCTGATGAGACAGCTTCTGTTATGTTAAGTGGTTCCAGGACAGCTGGAAGCCCGGGCTTGGGTTTATCAACTTTTCCCCAGACAATGCATTCACTCTCTGGTGGTAGTGTGACATTGTCCTCCAGAAGCACACGGGCCACAGAGTAGTCCCCTTCACTTCCTCCAATGACACAAGTTGGGATTGACTCTTTACCACAAATACTTGACGACCAGCAAAGACTGTCATTTTGGCTGCCTGCATTGCATCAAGGCCTAGGAGCAGAGCATCATGAATCCGGCCAACAAAGACCATCCAGTTGAACTTGTGTTTCCCAATTCCTAATGTCACCTCCAACTCACCCAGGGCAGGCATATTGCTTCCCACTCCTGCATTACGGAGAGACGTTTTGTTGAGCGGTTTATTTGCTTCCATAACGAAAACAGATGGGCTTGTTCATTTGGCTTGGGCTTGGTGACCGGGCTTGGGAATTTTGAGCAGGTAGCTGTTGTGATGCCATCTTGTCACTTTCTTGTTCTTGTTTTCTGTCGGTATAAACTGATGTAGCAGTTCCACAATCAGCTGACATGGTTTGAAGGCGTTCTAACTTCAAATTTAGCTGCTCCACTTTGTCCATAAGCATTTTAAACTGATCCTCCGTTACATACTTTGGGCTCTGGAGGCGACTGGAGGTGGGGCAAAAGTCATCAGGAACATTTTCACCCTCATCAGCCCAGGAAATATGGTGGGCCCTCCCTGCTCTCATCTCAGCCTCACGACCCAGAGTTGCTTTAAAATTATGTTCGTGGGCTTCAGCGAGCTTTTGTGCCTCAGCCAATGATGGAGGGTCACGATTCATTACTTCATAAGCTACTTTTTGGTTCCTTAGGCCTTTCAGGAAGACATCAATTGCCAGCTGATCCTGGAGTAATAAATCTGTTCCTGGATATGCCAAAGTCACCAGGCGTCGCACTTCCTCTGCAAACTCTGCTGGTGATTCTTTGCACTGACGCAGCTCTCCCAGCTTCCTGCGAACAGTGATGGGGGGGTCTCTTACTCCAAATCGTTGAGTAAGCTGCTCTTTGAGAAGAGTGTAGTCTTCACGGATGTGTTCAGGCAAGGAGCAGACATAACGTATTGCAACCCCACGGAGACATTCATGAAGCTTATCTACTCTCTCTGCCCCTGTCCATCCACATTTACGAGCCTGACGTTCAAAGGAGAGTAAAAATGAGTCCCAGTCCTCTCTGCCGTCATATGCTGCCAGCTTAACTTTGGCTGCTTCATGTAGGGGTTGTCTTGCCACCTCATGCCGACTCTCAGTCTGGCCAAATCCTCCATATGCATCCTGTGAAATGGGATGTGTGGCAGATGAACGCTGATGTATGTCTCCCACTCTACGCCTGACAGTTGGATCATGGATGGCTGAAGTGTTGGATGGGCCTGCATTACGTGACCTTTGCCGAATTACCTCCAATTCTGCAGTAAACGGTGTGTGTGGTAGAACATTGGGTGCTTCTGAGTTTTCTTGCAACATTAAGGGAGGAGGGGCAGTTCCAGGATTCGGGATTTGGCTGCTTGTTGTTGGTTGCACTGCTCTAGATGTCTCTCTTTGCTCTGTTGCAACATGTTGTAGTACTGGTGTTAGCAGTTGCTTTAACTGTTTTGACTGTTGGTCCAACAACATTTGCAGCCATGGTGGAGGTTGGTCTGATGGTGCTGCTGTAGCTCCCAGTAGTTCCTCATTTTCATCCATTTATTTATTTATTTTTAATAGTCACTTGTGCTGCTTTGTTTTAGCCTTTGGTACGTCCAGCTACTGTTTTTTAAGTGAGTCCATTACTTTTCTTGACAGCCGTTATTTGTTTGTTTTTTTTTAACTGCTAAAAAGTTAACGTTTCTTACCGAAACGAACAGATTCACTATATACACAGCTTAATCTTGCTTACAGTCTTGGAGTTCAATACTGGCTTGCTTATTTCTCTGGATTGTATTTTTCCTTCTTTTTGTCCTCCGCCTTACTTTTACTGGAGCGATTCCCGAAGCACCAAAGACGTCCTTCCGTGTCTTGAATCCGGTCCGGAACATCCCACTTCTGACACCAGTTGTTAACGGGAGCCACGGATGGATTGTAAAGGTGCAGGATAATGACCACTCCAGGAAGGAATTATGCTGATCTTCTTTTAATGAAGATAACCGAACCGGAGTACAACTGGATAGTTTACGTGCTCTAACGCCGATGCAGACAAACTTTACACGTCCACACCAGAGTCAACGAGCATCCAGAACTAAAAACAAAAACATTCCCCCCAGAACACACAGCCACTGCATGCAGAATTCTATTAACGAAGTAAATTAACTATAACGCACTTAAACTCAGATCAGCCTAGTTAGTATGGAAAATAATGCAGAGATAAGCAGATGCTTACAAGTACTACAATATATCCATCAATGCTTCTGGCGCTCTGTCCTGCTCTCGCACTTCCCACTACTTAGCAGTGGGTGTCAGGTTACATTGTGTTGCATTCAATGCTGTCGGAAAAAAGAGTTTCATGCACTTAGTGTCCGATTTGCCATAACTATTTATTGAATTCATTGTCGCTAGTTGGGGTGGCAACAGGGGTGGCAAGGCGGGTGGCAAATGCCACCCCATGCCACCCCAGTAGATCCGCCCCTGCACTTTGTCACTTTGACCAGCAGAGGCTCAACATTTAGAATGAGGCATAACAAGCATTGGACTGAGAAATAGTTCCCTATGATGAGCCTCAGCAGAAGCTCATTTCCACCAGGTGTTTGCTAATTCCTGCTGCTGCTAGTTTAGAGGAGCTTGTGATGGGAGGGGAGGTTCTGTTGGGAGTGGCCTCAGCTGGAGACTGCAGCTCCAAGGAAGAGCTTTGGGTAAACAGGCAGCACTTAGCGAGAGCAAGTGTTTAAGAACTCCAAATGGTTGAGATTCAATTATTTCTCAAACATGCATAACAGAATCAAAGCAACACTCCAAAGCAATGGGTATATTTTTCATGAAGGAACAACAGGATATAAAGATGAAAAAAAAGTTGACTTGACATAACTGTTAAGTCAAACTGACTGTTTTTGATTGGAACTTGGAAATTGATCATTTTTAACTGACTGACTCAGAATGAGGACAAAACTTCCCTCCTTGCAGAGCAACACAGCTCTGTACCGTCACTGAAAGGACAACACAATTTCAGATGGAAAAATATACACACATTTTTTGATTTAATTATACACCTAATTTTTTTTATGTTAATTGACCAATTTAGATGGTCGTTAAAGGATCAGGCTGACTATCAGGATGATTGATGAAAAAGTTTGTAATACTCTGTTGTGTGGGTTGATCAATCAAAACAACCGTCAGATATTATATTCTAATAAGTGCATGGCTCTCAGTTCCAGTCTTATTTGCTGTCACAAATTTTGCAGTTTTTCAACTGCAGACTGTACTCCACGGCCTTGAAAGAATGCCTGAGTCTCACTGCTTACCGTTTTTTCTGCTCCTCTCCCTGGTTTAATACTAGCCTTTCTACTGGCTCTGGAATTTTTGTGGGTATTGTATTTCATGATGAATGTCAGTGCCTCTGAATGTGAGTAGACGATTCTCTTTTTATTTCTCTACTATAAGATTGGTTTGTAGCGTGCACGGTGTTTAGAGTGCATGCTACATTAATTCCTTTCTCTCTTTCCTCGATTTCACTCCTCTGCAGCAACAGTACCCAGACACTGCCTTACAAATGCATGATTTGTACTGGTGTGGCAGGAGAGTGGTGGGGGATGGGGATGGCAAAAATATCGACTGGCAGAGTAACGAATAGCAGGCAGCCAGCTCGTTCGCTTGGAGCAGCTGTCCTTCGCTTGGGGATTGATAAATGGAAATAGCAGGACGAGAGAAAAAGAGGAGAGGAAGACAGGAAGGACACAAAGAGGACATGTTTACGTCAGGCAGTTCCAAATCCTGGAAAAAGCAAGATTCCCGAGGCAGCCATGTTCTTGTTGTGACGTTTTCGCAGCCCATTCTTACAAAAGTCCTGAAGAAAGGAAGACTATAAAAGGAAAAAGTTAGCTTAACTATAAATTTGATTCCTTAAATATTGATCTGAACAGTGATTTCTGAGTTTACCCATGTGCTTTATAAAGAAACATAGATCATAGAAAAGGGAAACTTTTGGCCATTTTGTAGAATCAGATATATTTGGTGTTATTGGGTCTATTATAGCTATTAAGTTATATTGCCTATATTTTTTAAAAACAATAAAATCTAAAGTCAAGGTGATCATGTAACTAAGCAAGGTCAAGATTGATATGAAAATAATTACAAAAGATGCATTTCAAGTTTAGAAATATGGACCTATAAGTTTTTAAAAAAAATTTTATTCAATTAAAATTTTATATGTTTTTTTTAGAGTGTTGATTGTGTTTAGAATTCCAAGATTTATTTGACCATTCGGATAATTGTCTACTGATTCATTAGTAGTTGTGTCTGCATTATAATAATTCTATCTGTGACGATAATCGCAGACCAATGCATTCCCTCTGGCACTTTTCATCTGGACTAAAAGGCAACTAAAAACGTCTATTTTCATTTTTACTGTAAAAAGATAAAGGGTCTGCCATGTTTGCTTTGGTCCTGTCTAAAGTTACTTTTCAGCCGCTGCAAGTCAGCAAAGCCATTTTCTGAAGTCAAATCAAACAGTAAGTGTTGGGATGTCTGAGGATGAGAAGAAATGTCAAGAAATGTCAATCTCCAGTTCAGGAGCTGCTGGAAATGACAAATCAACACAACGAGGTGAAGTGTAAAAAGATAATGAGAGGGCATAATATGATATAATGTGTTTAAAAGCGGCCGGTCAGGAGTCACAGACAGGATTCTGCTGCTCTTGTATATCAGTTGTAAGCAAAGAAAACTGCAAGAAGGAAGAAGACAACAAATGTACAGATGTTTATTCCAGTATATGGATTGTTGCTTCTGCATTTTACAGTTTCTGTTTTTGAAAAGGTTTTGCTGAGTTTTATACATCTAAATGAAGCTATGAGATTGAAAGCATGAAGTAATGTTCAGGTGGTAAAACATGATAAGGTGGCTTGTCTGCCTGGCTGCAGATCTGAGACCAGAGTTTGGACCGGGCAGATAGTTTGCAAGGATCCAGCTCCCTCTTTCACATTTTACTCCTTCAGTTATGACTCAAAAATTTGCATATATTGTTGCAATAGACCATCTGTTTGATTTCTCTTAAAACTGCTGGCATATTTTGCTTCCAGCAGGACGATGTTTTACTGGAATCAGATTTAGTTTCAATTTCACCTGGAGGATCAGGGTGGTGTCTTTTTTTTAACAATCAAATGTTGCTAAGCATTTTTTCCCTTTCATCTTTTTCTCTTTAGATCATAGAAAAATTATTTGACTTTTAATTTTCTTTCAGCCAAATTCCAGATAAAAAACATCTTAAAATGTTTGAAAAATAAGACCATTATTGGCTTGGCATAAGAATAAAAAAGTTTTTCCCTCAGATGTGACAAGATTTCACCAAAAGGGTTCGTCGATATTCCAGCAGATTTTAGCCCTTTAAGTCGTTCATTCGTTTAGCCTCACAACTGACAAGATATGGTTTTAGTAAACTTGTAAATCATGAAGTAGTTTGCATAAATAATTTATATATTAAAATAATATATTAACTTCTGCTACAATCTCTGCAGATCCCACACATCCTGAACACAACCTGTTTAGACTTTTACTTTCAGGTCGGCGCTGATTTTGATGAAGTTACATTTTATGACTTGGTCAAACTTATTTTTAACATGGACGACCAACCAGAGGAGTTCATAACAGAAAAGGTGGAGTCTGATAGTTAAGGAGCTTTTGCCATCATATCTAAGTTAACATAATTCAGGATAAGAATGTGATTAAAATGGTGTCGAATGTGTCGACATTTATTTTGATTTTTAAAATATAACTTAACCAATATTGACTGTTGGCTCTAAAGTGTACACCACTAAATAGATAATAGATTGAGATTAACAGATTTGAGGGATTGAAATAAATAATGTGAGGAACATCCTAAAAGTTTTGTTAAGTGAGTACATTTCGAAAACTGGTGGGAATTTGGGCTAACTCAATTGTTTAGTTTTCTTTTCCTTGTTAAACAGCTATAATTTATATCTGGAAATGTTCATTAAAATCGACCTAAATAAAATGCAAGCAAATTATTACACAACTTTGACTGGTTACATTCTAACTGGTTTTCTTTTCAGTGTCCAAGTTGTTTTCTGGCAGCTCTACCGTTAGAATCTAGCAATCTGTTGGCTTGGTGTTCAGTATTTTGTTTTGTTGACAGCATTTCTTTTGAGTATTCCAAAATGCAGAAGCTGAAAATGTTTATATGTTAGAAATTATCTGAAGCGTGAGAAGTGAAAAGCATGACCCACAAATGGATTTTATCCACTCTGGAACAAGTCAAGAGTTCAATTCTTCTCGCATTTTTCTTGTTTTGATCATTTTTCTGTTATCAGTGTGTTTTGTATGTTTCCTTTAGAACACTGGTGCAGAAAGAGGTCAGATTTAGAGGAGAACTAGCCTGCTGGTGCCATCAAAGCTTCCATTTGTGTTTCAAGCAGCGAATCAAACACTGACCTCAGTCAGTCATTCTTCTCTGTTCCATGTGGCACAAATTGCAATTTTTCACCTCCAGACCTGAAGCAACACAGCTGCTGTGGACAGCATTCTAAACTCATTTGCTCTCCAATAAAAGTATTGCCTTTATATTTCTAAATACAGAGGAAGAAATCACCTAAAGCTGAGAATGCCAGATAACAATTTGCATGGTGCAGCTAGCGCTACAGGATGTGTGATTTTCTAGCTAGCTCACGAGTTAAAAATCTATTATATCAATTAGAGGACATATTAAAGTTCTACGGTCATCTGTGTGTACATAAATGGAATATTTTGCCTTTTATTAAGACAGTTAGCATTATCCTAAATTTTGTTGTTGTGCTTCACCACCCTCCGTGTTGACAGAGTGTCTGTGTGGCCGCCTGTTCTGCACAGCTAGCTTTAATTTCGGTCCTTCTGCTTTCACTGAGCTTATCGGCAAGTGGCACAAAGCGAGCCATCCCTGCACCAAAGTCCAATCAGCTGCAAACACACACCCTCCACTTCCTGCTCTTCATTGACCTCTGACATCGGACTGGACCGAATGAAGCCCCGATTTATTCATTTAAGTTTATTTGATGGGGACAGAGACACATTGACATAGACAAACTGAACAGAACAGCGGTCCCATGTTTGTGTCATAGTGCAATAGCAACAGCTAATTTGCAGCACTCGTCTCTAGATGGGCTTTTGAACAGTACATCTTAAAACTAGTAAAAAATGAAGTAATAATCATTTAAAATAGAACAACATAATGTTGACAACATATACACAAGCAGTAAAACATAAAACATTAAGTATGGATACAGTTCTGTTTTTGACATAACCAGAGTTTTGTTTGTTTTTTGAATGTACTGAAACTGGTTACAGACTTTAAATCAACAGGAAGTCAGTTCCAAACTGCACGGACAGAGCACTGCGAGCAAAAGTGGTTCTTCGAAAGGGGACCTTACAATTTCCATTTAAAGCCGCTTGAGCTGCTGTTGCCCTGCAATGTCTGTATACAATCACTTAATGGTGTAGGTGCAAGTCCATTTAAACAGTGAAAAATCTATTTTAAAAGATTATGACTTATAAAACTGGAAAAGTCCAAAATGCCAAATTTAGCCAAAATGTGACAGTGATGGAATCTGATTGGCTTTTTATATAAAACCCTTAAGTCCAATTATATAGACTTGCTAATGGCTTGGGTATAGTTTGACTAGTCTGTGACCAGACAGTAGCTGCACAGCGAAGTGTTGGACAATTTCTAATAATTAGATGCCCCCTTAGGGTCTGATGACAAATTAGATTAAAAACTCCTCTGGAAGTGACCATGTAACAGAAAATGTGGTGGAGCTGGTTGGGACTAGAGACAACAAAACCTAGCTGTGAGCATTATGAAGATGTGTTAGTCTGACTGACAGCCTGTAGACAGTTCCACTCGTGGCAATCGGCTTTCAGCAGCAACACCTGCTGTGTCCCATTCAAACAGGGAGTGACACTGTGAGGCCGAGTGGGGTCACTTGAGGACAGGCGCATGGTAGGGAGGGCAGGTTGGCAGGGAGGCATATGGCTGCAGGGAGGAGGAAGAACGGCGAGGAAGGGAAAGGGGGTTGTGAAGGAAACAAAAAAAAGAGTGGAAAGAAAAGCAAACAACATCTGCCCTATGAATGTCTTTCAGTCAACTACATGATTTTTGATTAAAAACTGTCTGGGAATCAGAATTACTCCATAATAATATATAAACTGAAAATGTGAGATTTATGTTTTCTAAAATACCAAAAGCTATTTACTGAATCAGCTGACAAAGCACTATATAACAACCTTAACAAAAATAAAAAAACAGGAGATGGCACTTTTTCCTTATGCTGCAAACATGATGCATTACATTACAGTTATAATTATCTTTAACATTTATGTTATTTTTATTTTGGTACATAAACTTCATCTGAAATTTAGAAAATGCATTAAACTGAGTTTATGTTTTTAGTTAAACATGTATGGTTGCTCCTTGCAGAGCAACATTGGCAAAATTCCAGACTGGTGTGAGCTCCAGCCTCATGCTGTTCAGGGCTTGCTAATTGTAGCTGTAAAACAGCAGCAGCTTAATAAGAGAGATGGGTGATGTCCCTGTTTTGTTTTCCTGCCATGCCTCTTTCTCATGATTGGAAATATTTCCAAGCAGTCAGCTTGTGGATGAGGGAAAATGAAGCAGCCTTTTCTTTCCCAGCAACAAGTGGAGAAGGGAGAGAGCTGGAGAAACCCTGGGCCTCCCTACCACTTTCTCTGACATCTCATTGAAATGACTAAATTGTTGGGATGGCAGAAACATGAAGTGGTTTTAAAACTATAACTTATTTAAACTTTACTGTAATACCTGCAGCTGTCATGTTCTTGCAACTCATTATTGAAAACATGAGTGAAGGTCAACTGGCTGGGTTAGTCATAAGTCAAACAGGTCAGCCAATGAGACCACTGTGTATTTGCATCACACTTTTATAAATTAGAGAGCCCAAACCATCATGCATACGGTGAACATTAAGGTGACTTTGTTTGGACCTTCATGGCAGGCCTCTGTACAAATGAGTGTTAAATTTTTCAGAATATGTCAAAACCTTACTAAACTAGGAATTAGTTTCCTTTCAGTTCATAATTAATCATTCCTTTCTGTTCATCCATTGCATAAGATTTGAATAAAACATAACAAATTTTGTCATTGTAATATGAAAAATGTGAACATGTTCAAGGAGCATGAATATTTTTAATGAGACTTCAGACTCATAGAAAAACAAACAGACTCAGACACACTATAGTTCACCTGCACAGGATTCACATGAGGCAGTCAATGTTAAGGCAAAATGTGAAACAGGCACTAAGAGGGTCGCTGTGACCCAATAACATCACTAAACACCAGGAAGCAATAGATTTAAAATGAGTTTCAAGTTTAAATCCAGCTGACATTTTTCTAACCCTGATCAATTTAAGTCCCTTAACCTGGACATAGTAACGAGACTCTGTGTACTAACCAATGATTCAGCTAGTAATATGGGAAAATAAAAAATAATGACATCTAAAGAATAAAGTACAAATCAGAGTAGGAACTATGACCAGACAAGTTTTATTTCCAAAACTAAGAATGTGCAAGATAATTTTCTAATTCTTCGTGGGCTCAGCCTTCAAGTCAGACTGCGGGAAAAAGACTGTTAGGTGAGTGACTGGGAGGACAAACACAAAGTATTATGGAAACAGAAAGTGAAGGTTTGCCTGACAGAAGTGACTTCCCAGGAGATTCTCTTCAGACTCAGACCTCATTAAACTTTAATCCTCAGTTATAAGTGTTGAGAAAATGAGTATGTCTGTTTACCAGGGACTGTTTCACCCACAGGACCATAAAGATGGAAAACACTAAACGCTGGAAACCAGAAGCTATTATTTATTATTAACACGTCACAGAGTGAGGAAACTGTGTGAGGCAATGTAGGGAAAGTAAAAGTCACGCAGATCCTAGACTCTGGGTTTCAGTGTTCACAGTCCAAACCTCAATGGTCAGGAAATCGGTCCAAGTAAGCAACAGGTTAGGTAGAGAGAAGATCAGATCCAGACAGAAGGAAGAACAGATCTTGAGTCCAGTAGCCAGTAACCTGGGTCCAGATACATAAAGCAAGGTTCACAGGCAGAACAGGGAGCAGAGGAAGCAGGAGGTCAGGAGGCAGAAAACAGGTCAGGTACACCATCAGAGTATCGACCACTCAAAACTATGACAAGGATGACAACAATGTCACACTGAGTGAATGCAGAACAGGGTTTTATATAGGCAGCAGCACAAGTAAGAGCAAAACTAAGCAAGTAGGAGTGTTGGGGGCAGTGGCAGGGAAAAAAGGAAAACATAACAAGAGCATGTAGAAAATGCTACAACAATGGCAAAGGGTGGCTTTTAGTCCCCTAAAAACGAGTAGTTCCAACTTGAAAACATAATTCTTCATAGCTTTCCCTTGCTCAGATTTTAATAAAGACCTATAGATTAGGCCTAGAGAGTTCTTATTAAGCTGTATTTTGGACGGATCTTTATCAACAATCAACTCTGATTTGCATCTGCATCTTCCATCATGTCTGTCTGCATCTTCAGTTGCAATCCTCTTAGCTTTGTCTTTTCTTAGTTCAACAGAAAGATTCCCAAAACTGGAGATCACTGATAAACATGAATCCTTCTGAGGAAAATACTGTCAGAGCTTAGAAAAGCAGTCCAAGGCAAAGGATGCTGATTAGCGACCTTTGAAGAATAGTCTTTTCTTTCCATGGAGTCAACAGATAAGGGATATTTTGGTGACTATGCAGTTGAAGAATGTTAAGGAGATTGGTATCTCAATGAAGATTAGGAGAGCAATTGACGAATTCACCCCGCAGTGTTTTCAGCAGGTGCTTTTATGATTTATCATTAAAGTCTCACATTTAGAACACCTAAATCCCCAACCTTCATATCCTTCGTTAGACTTTCAATTCAATTGTTTATTTCTATAGCGCCACTTCACAACAAATGTCTATAGGCACTTTACAAAAAATAATTTCAATACAATCACATATACATTCCAATTGATCCTAGTTATCAAATAGAACAGTATGCTCAATTAATTATTCAAAGTAGTTTAACAAGTTTCTTAGATATCCAATTAAGGTGTCTAAGGTTTCCTTGGATAACCAAGTAAGGTTTCTGTCATGTTGGCAGCAACTCGCTTGACCCACATGCAAAAACACATACAGGAGAATGAGAATCAGTAAAATAAAAGTTTATTTTGGAGCTGAACAATGACTGTATGTGGAGTTTTCTTGCTGTGGAACCACAGGATCTGGATCATCTCAGTTCTGGAGGCTGAGAGAGCAGTGAAGTAAGAAGACTGTTTTCAAAGAAAATGACTGACAACTGGTTCAGCTTACTGAGTGTGATGAGGATGTTCCTCCAGGGGGAAGTGGTTGGTTCACGGGAGCTTGGGTTGCTTGTGTGGTTTAGAGGTGTCCGGTCCAGATTCAGATGATTTGAGGAGTAGGAGGTCACTGGAGGTAGATGGTGGTTGTACGTTGGAGGGTGGACAGTTAATCGTCAGACTGGAGGATGGGGAGCGGGTATTCGCCAGTATGGATGAACAACCGGAGGGATCTTCTTGAGGTGGTCTTTGGTAACCGGACTGAGGGACTCGGGCAACTCTGTGGGTATCTACCAAAGAGCCACGAGGGAATCCTGCAAGGAGGTCAGAGGAAAGGTCAGATTCAGAACACTGAGAACAGACTCAAAAAGCTAAGCTCAGAGGGGCTCTGAGTACCATTACAGGCAAACACTCAAGTGCTGGAGTTCTGGCTGCCCTCTCCTCTTATACTCAAGTAGATGATGTCGATTACATGCAGGTGTGCAGGGAACACGCCCTCTGGACAGCAACCTCCTGGCTCTTCCTGGTGGGAAAACAGCAGAAACACACCCCACAAGGCCAAAACTCCAGTTTCCAGCAGTTTCCTTGCAGGCGTACTTATACCCCACTGGTCTCACAGGAGCTGAACCTGAGAACTAAACAATCTGCCTCTTTTCTACTTTTTGAAATTCTAGGAATTAGCAACAGCCTGACCATCTTCTTCACTCTTTCTCCCGACGCACACTGCCTGAGAGGCCTCGGTCTCTATATACATGGGAAAAAACCTGATGTTGCTGAAGTCAACCGAAAGTGAGTAAATTATCGGTTTTTCAAGGGTAGAGACTGATCTTCTTTATCCTACATCTAAAGTCTATCCTTTAGACTTTAGATGTAAAGTCTATATGTAGGATATCCTTTAGATATCCTACATCTAAAGGATATCTAAAGTCTATCCTTTAGATGTAGGATAGATTACATCTAAAGGACTGATGTAGTCTGTCCTTTAGCTTCGCTTCCAAGTTCAGTTCCCAAAACTGACGCTCTGATTTGGATGTGTCTGAGAGTCATTCTGCTGCAAATGAGCTGTTATGTCTAGAACAGAACCAGAGGGTCCAAGCGTTGACATATGGAGTGCAACACCAGTGTTACAAAACAACTGCAATGGATCGGAAGCTATTGCTGTTGCTTCTTCCCAGTCAGCCATGTTTGTTTACTCTGAACTCATGTTTGAACTTGAGAAGTTTTGTGAAGTTTCCTTTCAGACATATTGAGTAGTGAAATCGGTGTGTGTGTGTTGCTCATGCTCTGTATGACCAAATTTGTTCCACCTTGAATTTTTTCATTGTCATGCATGTAGGACTCTCAGGTTTTGAAAATTGGCCAATAATGCTACGATCCTGCCATGTGAACCAGGTATTAAGACATTTATAAAATAAATAAATAAATAAAAAGCCATATTATTACTATTTTATGTGAATTGGTTATTTTTAGAGATGTGCTGATCAGGTTTGTTCCTTCCGATTCCGATCACCCATGAGGGCCGATCACTGATACAGATCACATAATTATTATTTTTTTAATCATAAGCACTACAATTATGTGGAAAAAGGAACCATGAATTCACCTTAATTTAGACAAAAACTTGTTTTTAGTAACTTTTTCCAAGAAAAAAAATAAAACAGACATTGTGCAAATTGTACTGTTATCGGTATACTATCTTTAACAGACTGATAACATATGAAGGCTCTGAAGAGGCTAAATAATACAAAAAGTCCAAATAAAACCTCTCAATGTTGCCAAAAACATCAAGTATAAAACTTAACATTCAAAGGCAAAAACAGGTTCCATTACAATAAACAATCCAGAGTTACTGAATGAAAACTTCCTGATAGCATGGCGGCTAGCTGATTACTGCTAGCTCTGAGTGGCTGTTTCTGACTGAGCGGAGTAATGGGGTATATGCCACAAGAGGTGGTGACATTTTAACTAAAACTCTGAGGTGTGAAAATCCTTGTCAAATGGCGTTTTGACTAAAAATCTGTAAATTCTGTCCTGTCAGGCGACGGGGCCTGGATAATAGAGCTTCGGAGCGTGACGTCACTGCTCCAGTCGGAGGGGTATGAGCACCATCTTTGTTGCCACCGACAAAAGCGACTGTCTCACAGATATTTTAGCTATGGCACGAACTTGCTGCGTTATTGGGAGTAATGTCCGATCACACGACCGAAAAGGTAAAAAGATGTAAAACGGACTTTCGTTTCACCATTTTCCTGCTTAGAAACAACGCGAGGAGGCCAAGTTATCGGAGCTAATTAAAAGAAGACGAATGTCCTGGTGTCAGCGGTGAGACGTCCTGATGTTACCTTCTCCAAAATCCCCAGATACCTACAAG
>NW_006800320.1:391314-393986 GCF_000485575.1 Poecilia formosa | reverse complement strand
ATATATATATATATATATATATATATATATAAAGTGTTCAAATGTAATAAAGATGAGTGTGCCTCATTTATACAGTCTAGTAGAATGATTTCACACAGATTTTGAGTTAATGGGGCACATGATTTGGAAGCTATTTAAAGAAAACATTTAATATTATTTAAAATATTAAATATGACTTAAACATTTTATAGAGGATAGTGTGCCTCGTTTAATAGCATGAATGACCACTTTTTTGTATTAGTTGGTACAGAGTGTTCGGAAATTGACGGTCCCAATGTGAACCTCTGAGCGCTTCAGGAGGCATCGGTAGAGAACAGCTGGCCGAAATTAGCGTTCATAAATCGGATCAACTTTGAGCTGAACGTCCCTTACTCCACGGAGGGAGAATATCCAGTATCCAATTTGCAAAACAACTTCGCTGTGGTCGGTAATACAATGAAAACACCGGTGTTCTGACTAGTTTGTTTTGGTCTGTGGGCTGCAAACATGGCGCCGAGCGACGTAAACGTCATACGCTGTGACGTCAGCTCCAAAGCTCTATACCCGTGTTAAACGGACGGCGGAGTCCGGCGACGACAGGCGCTTAAATTCCATAACAAAAGTAATTTTTTTTTTTTTTTTTTCAAAATCTCTTTCTCTTTCTTACTGTTTATTCAATGTCACATGCTGTTCTTATTTTTTTTCTTTAACTATGTAAAGCACATTGAAATGCCTTGCTATTGAAATGTGCTATACAAATAAAATTTGATTGATTGATTGATTGATTGACGTATTTCCGTTTGAATTTATGCCACATATATTGGTTCCGGGTCCTGCTTGCTCCTATTGCTTTTAGCCAAAGCTGCAAGATCTGTACCATGAAAAAGACGCAAAACTTAAAATATCTGTGAGCTACTGGTACAACAACTGAGTTTTGTGGTGTGCCGTGGTGTCCAGTAATTAGCCGGTACCATCCAGTGCTTAGTTTTTTCATTTTCCTGCTGATATCAAGGCGACAGCAGACTGTAGCCAAAACTTAGCCACTACAGCAAACACCCGGTTTGTAGCTGCCTGCTAATTCAAAGCTTGAGGATATTGAAGATCCAGAGTCAGAAATGGTAAGACGGAGGTTAAAAGGAAGCTGTACGAGCTTCTTTCACTGGAATAATTTGTTGGAGGAAAATAATGCCGGAGGAAATCCACTGCTACGGAAACAGGCTGAGAACAGAGGCAGCGATTCGGCACAAGGTAAGTCAATACGTATGTTGATGCGTTTGTGTTATAAGAGTATGAAATTATTTTTAGGCGACTCCTTAGTTTTTGTTTATATGACAATTATATAAAATACATTTAACATGCAGTCGCGATACCGAGCAGGTAATTTAACAACAGCCGAAGCAGCAACGCTTCAGCCCGATCCAAACCACACAGGTAGTCAGATTAAGGTCCAAAACCTTCGCTTTACNTGAGGACCACAGTGGAGAAACACTGGTTTAGATCTTCACGTTACCTTTGTTATCCCTCCTCTCCTGTTTCATTGTTTTGGATTTCGGATTTTGTTTGTTTGTTTAGTTCATTAAAAATAACATCCACATAAAGTACATCCACTGCCTGCTGCGTTTGTGTCCACCGCCACACCACATCATGACACAAACCAGATGAAAAAGCCCATCTTTAAACATTTAATGTGTAATTAAACAATAAAGATGACAAGTAAATTTTATGAAATAGATCACACTTTAATATTTGTTGTATTTAATATATTTCAGGTAAGTAAACATGTAATGAAATAGATCCAGTCCTAGAATTTTATGTAATTGAACATTACAGGTTACAAATGTAATTATCATGTGAGGTAATATATTTTATGAACTTTTAAAAAAATATTTTTACATATAAATTTGGTTAAAAAATAAAAAAGGGGTCGAAATGGAATAAAAATATGCGTCACCTATATAGCTGACTCGAATAATTTCACAGATTTTGAGTTAATAGGTCACATGACCTAGAAGCTATTGAAGAAAATACTAAAGAAATTGCTAAATATATATATATAAGTGTTCAAATGTAATAAAGATGAGTGTGCCTCATTTATAAAGTCTAGTAGAATGATTTCACACAGATTTTGAGTTAATGGGGCACACGATTTGGAAGCTATTTAAGAAAACATTTAATATTATTTAAAATATTAAATATGACTTAAACATTTTATAGAGGATAGTGTGCTTCGTTTAATAGCATGAATGACCACTTTTTTGTATTAGTTGGTACAGAGTGTTCGGAAATTGACGGTCCCTATGTGAACCTCTGAGCGCTTCAGGAGGCATCCTTTGTTGTTGGAGCGTTTCAGGACGTCTGAATAATTTTATAGGAATCATTAATAGTCCTGCAGCGACTGAGGAGCCACTATTAACATACTGCTGCCTGCGCACCGGAACCATTCTATGTGGCAAAAAAATGCGGAAGTGCTAAAACGGAAGTCCGTGGCATATACCCCATTATGCAGATCAGGGAGGAGATCGATTATTTTTTCAGAGATTATCTGTCTCATGTTAGGACAGCGAAAGTTTTAATATGTATGTAAAATGTATTTTTTTAGTTAGATGCTGCAGCTTTAAGCAGAGGTTCGGTGTGAGAGTCACTACCAGGTGGAGCAGAAGCGAAGCTCCTTCTGTCAGTAATTACTCCCTGTA
>NW_006800320.1:374634-390881 GCF_000485575.1 Poecilia formosa | reverse complement strand
TAAAATGGTAAATTTAGGTTTGCCTTGACTTTTATAAACTGCCTCTATGCATCATTTTTTGTATTACTGTTGGTACAGATATTAGGTGAACATTGTGCTTTGCCTGCTAGTAGTTTAAATTAATTTCAGCTGCACACTTTCAAAAGAGTATTCAGATTTTAACATGCATTTATAAGTAGTATTTTAGTTCACTCTTACTCAGTAACTTCAGTGTTGTTACACCTCTGAAACAGTTTTTGCAGTTTCTTTGTGATACCAGAACTATTTCACTTAAACGTTTAATTTCCTGAGATAGTCAATTTATTTTCAAGCAAAACTCTCAAAACGAACTGAGGATTTATTAGTTTTGATTACGTTGTGCAGCTAAATATGGATAAATATGGACGTTTATTAGTTTTTTGTTTGTTTTTAATTTTTCAGGTTTGCATTGCAACACCTCGTGTTTCTGAGCCATGATCGCTGTGCCGATTACCTTTCCATTGGATCCAAGCACCTGGACCAGCTGACGGCGTCCATCAGTCCACGGTCTGCCGGATCATCACAACGTGGACTAACTTTTTTTTATTTACAGTACTTGGTTTAACTGTGATCTTGAAACTGGAGCACCAGATATGCAAAAATCTACCTGCAGACTTTGTTGGCTACCCTGACACTGCAGTCATCCTGGATGGGGCTGAGCCGCTCTTCCTCTCCTCCAGAGTGACGAGTTTTCATCACCAGTAAAGGCAAACAAGTCTGATGTCTGGTTAGCTGCTAGGAAGTATATTATATATTCACTGTTCCTCATCGCTTAGGATTTGTTGCTGAGCTTTTGAAGTGTGAAGGAAAGAGGAGACCAGCTGCACAGACAGGCTGCGAAATGAGAAGCAGGTGATCGGTTTGTGTGATCGGCAAGAGACTGATCGGCGATCACCGATCATACACTTTTTCAAGGAAATCGGCCGATTGTGGTCGGTGGCCGATCGATCGGCACACCTTTAGTTATTTTAGCACTCTTCTCAGTGCTAAAATAACTAAAGGGTTATTTTAGTTATGATCTATATGATTTATAGATCATATGTGCATCTATGATCTATAAATTTGTCTATGGTCAATGTAAGAACATACATTCAAAGTATGGCGATCATCATTTTACATCAGATAAAGTCTGGGAAATTCTCGCCGATGTTTCAACCAGATGGATCGTAGCTGAATGGAGAAGAAAATAAAAGGGACATTTGGATAGTTTGAAAACTACACAGGGTGAATGAAAACTGGCCGATGAAATGGCTCGGGGAGAATGAGTGAAAGAAATGGGACGTTAGAGGGAGGAGAACCAGGGGCACAATGAGAAGGCCAAATGTGTATGGGAAAGTTTTGGAGCTGAGGTGCATTGTGGGAGAGCAGACAGTGTGTCTATGGGGGTCTGAGGTGTGGATTATTGCCAGCGATTGGAGGAGGGCTGCCGCAGTTGTGCGTGAGCAGAATATCAGACGGAGGTAGGGGAGAGAGAAAAGAAGATGGAAAGGGTACCGACAGTCATTTTAGAAAGAGGTGATAGTCTCGCTGTGTTACAACACCAAAGACAAACTTTGATGAAAGGGTAAGGCATCATCCACATAGTGGAGTGACTCTTGAGTAAAGAGGGTAAAGTTAAAACTCTTAAACCATTTCAGCCATCTACAGCAGAATGGGAACAGCCTTCAGAGAGCTTCCGCACTCTGACCCGTCTCCTCATAATAAACTCCCAACTAATCAAACCTGGGTTCATCAGGTGCCTCTGACTCACAACTCATAATCCCAGATCTATAAGACGGTATCATGCAAATTTCATTTCTGCATGGAAAGCAATCTGAGGGGATTACAAGCACTGCAGGAAACACTTCTCATAAACCCTGACTCAGGCTTAAGGCTTGACACAGTAAAATTTCATCACAGACAGATTACTGTGGCTCTATTTTGAATTTAAGACATATATCTTTTCCTGTTCTTTGAGGAAAACTTTTTGGGAGATATCTGTGTGCCACAGATTGTTCTGGAGTGAGTAATGTCAAAGTCAATTTGTACTAAATCACAAGAGAGGCTTAGCAAGATTGACTTCTTGATGCAGTATAAAGATCCTCTTCCCCTGAACTGGTCCTTGAATTTGTGAAGGCGGTATTTTTCTAATAATCATAAAACATGTTTAATTTGCTTTCTTAAAATGTCTTAAAGAAACTGTATTTTTTGAATCTAATAAGTCATAAGATGAATAGAACCAATAAACAGAGATTTTGTAGGAGTTTGGAGGACCTTCGGTGCAAAATAAATCTAAGCATTGTTACCTCAAGCACAGCCTCCATAGTGACTGACCTCACTCTTTTCCTTCTGAATCACTGGAACTCAACAACACAAATGTTGCTTCCTCTTTATGTCATGCCTTTTTGCCCATGTCAGCAAGTTATGCATGGAACTCACAGAGACCATGCAAACTCCAAATGTAAATTTGAATAGTCAGAATAAACATGGTGCAAACTCTTTTTTATGATATTGATGACTATTCGTGTAATGTAAATGGAAAGTTTCATTTGGCAGAATGTTGGGTCCCCTTGTGTCATCCAGCTACACTGTGTGCTGTTGCCAACAAGAAAAAAAATATATTTAGTTTTACAGTTCAGAGGAATGTTTAGAAAACCTTCTAACCTTTGACCTCAGTCACTGTTACTCATGTAATCTATTAGAGAAAATAACTGCTCACTTCTGTACAGGCTTTCATCACTTCCTGAACTGATTCTCGCAGTCTTCAGCGTTCTGGTCTTCCAGGGGGACTGACGTTCATCTACAATAACTTTAAAATTCAAATGACACAGAATGAAGCCACGTCAGTCCTGTTTTGAAGTCTCTGCATTGATCTGCTGAACATTTTAAAGTCAAGTTTAAAGTTCAAACATTATGGTTTTCACATAAAATATTTAAAGGTTTTTTTGAGATCATAGAGCATAATCATTGTGTCTTTTTTATGACTGAAAATCAAATTTGTTAAGAAAAAGACAAACAAATAAATAAGCCTAGTATGAGGATAGTTGAGTACTCTCCGAAAAAAGGGGGACAACATCTTGGAANATAAAGTCTGGGAAATTCTCGCCGATGTTTCAACCAGATGGATCGTAGCTGAATGGAGAAGAAAATAAAAGGGACATTTGGATAGTTTGAAAACTACACAGGGTGAATGAAAACTGGCCGATGAAATGGCTCGGGGAGAATGAGTGAAAGAAATGGGACGTTAGAGGGAGGAGAACCAGGGGCACAATGAGAAGGCCAAATGTGTATGGGAAAGTTTTGGAGCTGAGGTGCATTGTGGGAGAGCAGACAGTGTGTCTGGGGGGTCTGAGGTGTGGATTATTGCCAGCGATTGGAGGAGGGCTGCCGCAGTTGTGCGTGAGCAGAATATCAGACGGAGGTAGGGGAGAGAGAAAAGAAGATGGAAAGGGTACCGACAGTCATTTTAGAAAGAGGTGATAGTCTCGCTGTGTTACAACACCAAAGACAAACTTTGATGAAAGGGTAAGGCATCATCCACATAGTGGAGTGACTCTTGAGTAAAGAGGGTAAAGTTAAAACTCTTAAACCATTTCAGCCATCTACAGCAGAATGGGAACAGCCTTCAGAGAGCTTCCGCACTCTGACCCGTCTCCTCATAATAAACTCCCAACTAATCAAACCTGGGTTCATCAGGTGCCTCTGACTCACAACTCATAATCCCAGATCTATAAGACGGTATCATGCAAATTTCATTTCTGCATGGAAAGCAATCTGAGGGGATTACAAGCACTGCAGGAAACACTTCTCATAAACCCTGACTCAGGCTTAAGGCTTGACACAGTAAAATTTCATCACAGACAGATTACTGTGGCTCTATTTTGAATTTAAGACATATATCTTTTCCTGTTCTTTGAGGAAAACTTTTTGGGAGATATCTGTGTGCCACAGATTGTTCTGGAGTGAGTAATGTCAAAGTCAATTTGTACTAAATCACAAGAGAGGCTTAGCAAGATTGACTTCTTGATGCAGTATAAAGATCCTCTTCCCCTGAACTGGTCCTTGAATTTGTGAAGGCGGTATTTTTCTAATAATCATAAAACATGTTTAATTTGCTTTCTTAAAATGTCTTAAAGAAACAGTATTTTTTGAATCTAATAAGTCATAAGATGAATAGAACCAATAAACATAGAGATTTTGTAGGAGTTTGGAGGACCTTCGGTGCAAAATAAATCTAAGCATTGTTACCTCAAGCACAGCCTCCATAGTGACTGACCTCACTCTTTTCCTTCTGAATCACTGGAACTCAACAACACAAATGTTGCTTCCTCTTTATGTCATGCCTTTTTGCCCATGTCAGCAAGTTATGCATGGAACTCACAGAGACCATGCAAACTCCAAATGTAAATTTGAATAGTCAGAATAAACATGGTGCAAACTCTTTTTTATGATATTGATGACTATTCGTGTAATGTAAATGGAAAGTTTCATTTGGCAGAATGTTGGGTCCCCTTGTGTCATCCAGCTACACTGTGTGCTGTTGCCAACAAGAAACAAAATATATTTAGTTTTACAGTTCAGAGGAATGTTTAGAAAACCTTCTAACCTTTGACCTCAGTCACTGTTACTCATGTAATCTATTAGAGAAAATAACTGCTCACTTCTGTACAGGCTTTCATCACTTCCTGAACTGATTCTCGCAGTCTTCAGCGTTCTGGTCTTCCAGGGGGACTGACGTTCATCTACAATAACTTTAAAATTCAAATGACACAGAATGAAGCCACGTCAGTCCTGTTTTGAAGTCTCTGCATTGATCTGCTGAACATTTTAAAGTCAAGTTTAAAGTTCAAACATTATGGTTTTCACATAAAATATTTAAAGGTTTTTTTGAGATCATAGAGCATAATCATTGTGTCTTTTTTATGACTGAAAATCAAATTTGTTAAGAAAAAGACAAACAAATAAATAAGCCTAGTATGAGGATAGTTGAGTACTCTCCGAAAAAAGGGGGACAACATCTTGGAACCCAAACATCAAAGGTTAAGATGGTCACCGCCCAAGAAGAGGTCACAACATTATTTCATTATGTTGACTTTTGACCTCCATCATTGAGGAGAGGGTCATAGAAGATGTGGTCGGAGGGTAGTAGGATTAGCTACAAAAAGGACAGACCCAGGAATTGAAATTGCTCTGTGGCAAATCCAGTCAGACAGTAATTCCCCACCACAGCCCAAGAGAGCTTGTGACAAATAAATGCCAAAACTACAATTCTTGGTAGGTGCTGCAATGGACCTCTGATTCTGACGGCCTTGTTATTCTGTTATTCTGATGCTAATAGTTGTCAGCTTTGCTCCAAACAGCTCTATGTGCACAACGTTCTTGATAGTGACACTTTATTTGAAAGGGTTTGGATAAGACCGACATGACACTACACAAGACCTGCCATGAACATGAAGGAGTCTTCATGAATGTTCCTGACTGCTGCCATGAAGTCCCATTTGGTAAATAATGACACTTTTAATGGGCTTCTAATGCAAGTCTAATGTGACAAGTATCATTTACCAAATAATGCAAAGTTAACACTTTGAATGCATTTTTAAATCAACTTTTCATTCAAAATATCATTTACCAAGTGACACTTCATGATAATAGTCATATACAGTCATGAACACTCCTTCATGTTCATTTCATGACAGTGTCATGTCAGTCTTATGCACACAAATAAAGTGTTACACTCTTTACTAGGTGTGCAGCCAGGATCGGCCCAAACCTCCATGGAACCCCAACTCAAAATGTTTCTATTTCTGCTAATAGAGTGGCAATCATCCAGGTGTTTAGCTCCATTCATCTTCAATTTACAATGTTTAATTTAATATCTTTGTTGAAAGAAAACAAGGTACAAAGGCAACATCTCATTTGTCTTGAACCAACAGAACATAGACTATCCAACTTGTCAAAAATTAGTATGTCATAAAAAACAAAATGAACTTGTGTACAACAGAACAGAATATGGCTGATTCAAATCTCTATTATTTTATTTACTTGTTTTCTGAGTTAGTTATGACAGATATACAGAAATTGTCCTGGTGCCCATTATCTTACATTATCTTCTGCCCCATCACATTTATATTTACTTATCCTCTTTTCTGCCACGCTAAAATTTCCACTGGCTTGGTCTGAAAATCCCTAAATTGTAAAACATTTGAGCCATATCTTTTTGTGTCTGCTATCTTCTACTCTGTCAAATAAATTTTGTGAGTTTTAAGTTTTGTCAAACTTCCAAGAGTTGAATGAACTGGAGTTTTAAGGTTATCACTTAAAAATACTGAATGAAAAAGACAGGAGTGGGAACTATTTCCCATGCAGTGTGCTTAGCAGCATGTTTCTGTATTCTGTGTTGTACTGTGACTGAGATGGATGTGTTACACTGATCTGACGCTTGTGTGATATTAAGGCAAATGCTCAAGTTAATGCAACTGACAGGTGGCAAAGCCAAAGGAAAATGTCCTTTTCACACTAAATGTTATTGAGCAGAATTCATTGTGATGTTTAATTAAATTCAATTTCAGATCAGACTTTTAGTTCATACACTTCAAACAAGAATTTAAAATCTGCTAAAATAAATAAGTGGTTATTTTAACTTGATATTCTGAGTAAAAATGCTAGAGAAGTGTGTGCTCTTTAACTAGGTGAGGGCAGTTTTTTTTCTTGCATATTGTGAAATAATTATTTGTTATAAATTGCAGCATTAAGTCAAAACTCAATACAATATTAATTAACTTAAAAAACAATGTTTAGACAACTTGTCTCTTATTAAATCAACTTCATGAACTTTAATTTCTGAGTTAAATGCAATACAGTTTTCCTGTTGATTTAAATTGCATTTTCAAGGCAGCAAGTGGACTTTTATTGTCAAGTTAAATCACCTTCAAATGTTTTACAGTGCATAAAAATTTTCTAGGGTTGCCACTGGGAGACGCTGTATGAAGTTCTCCACAGAAATTGTTATTGCAGTTTAGTTTGGACTCATCTGCTCCCTTCACTATTCCTGTAATGTGTTGTCAGGATGAGGTTCTCATCTCTTTAGTTACACAACCAGTCAAAGTTGGCCCTAACAAAGAAACAAGTTTTACATTTTACTATAACTTTAACTGTGTTTTGATTTTTACAGTCCTTCACTGCTGTTTGAGCCGAGCGGCTCCGTTGTTGGAACCAGATTTAACTCCTAAGAGGAATCTCCTTCTTCTGCTCCAATTAATTTGTATAAGCTTGTCGTTCTTTTATGATACGCGGCTAAAACAGTTTCATAATTCACAAATGCACAGAACAAGATTCACACTTGTATTTTTGATGCAAACACAAATATATCTTGATTTACAAGCTGCTTCTGGCCTGATGAGACTCCTCTGACATCTCAATCCACAAATGTCTTTTTTAATAAATGGTCTATCTGACTGGACGATCAGCAACCAATCAGATAGCTTTCTTGCTTGAGCCAAATCACATGAATGGACCCCGTTTTGGGGTAACTTATGTTTCAACCAGTCACATTAACCCATCCAAAAGGCTGTATCTCTGCTAAAGCACAGACAGTTTAGAGCTCATCCTGGCTCCTGGCATCAACAGAAGAGCGGTAAGTGAAATATCTATCTTAACATATTTAACTAGTTATCTCCATGTTATGATTATTAATGTTAAGTGATTTAATTGTGCAACTTTCAACACAAGCTAGCGATGTGAGTGAGTTAGCTCTGCTACCGAACTATCCCAGCGCTTCTGCATGCTAATAGCATCAGGCTAGTGTCTTTCTATGTAGTTGAATTTATTCAAGATTATAATAGCCTCTGTATATTATGAATTATTACAAAGCCGTGGTCCTTAAATGATAAATTATCTTAGCAATGTAATAATTCACTTTAGTCACACTTTTCAGAAACACAGTGATTGTTTTTTTTTTTTACTTATCTTACAAGGCAGAATATGCAACCTGCCAAAATACATTGATGTCCATTTCTTCAACTCACAGGCCAGAAACAGCTTATAGATCAAGATATATGTTTGCATCAGAAATACAGTGTGAATCTTGTATCATAATTAATAATCAGTGAATTATGATACTGTTTTATCTCCATACTATGGTGTGTGTGTGTGTGTGTGAGAGAGAGAGTCTTAATTCGAAGACCTAAGACCTCTCTCCTGCCTCTGAATGCTGTATTGATCTGCTAGGCATAGACCTATGTCCTAGAATAGAGCAGAAGTTGTGCATTGTCACATCTATTTGGAGAACCCTGACCACCTGGCCCAAAACACGATGAGGTAGCCCTCCAGCCCCCGATTCCATGGACAGTGATGGTTGTATGATTTGAGCTGCAAAACAGCTGAAAGGAGGGAGAACATACAACACAAGAGAAGCAGAAGAAATGTTTCATGGTGCGATGCAGTCAGATCTGGAGGCGCTCCGAGCTGCGAACAGCAGGCATATGGACGACTGGTCCGTATCCGTGCCTCCACAAACCAGAGCCAAGTCCCAGAATGACTTCTTTTCTATTCGCAGCTGAGGCTAACTAAAGATTGGTATTTGTTTTTGGTGCAGGGAAGCTTTCCAAGAAATGTGTGTGTGTATGTGTGTGTGGTCTGTGCACACACTTTTGTCTGGGATTTCCACGAGTGTGTAAGTGCAAGCCGGTCAGTGTGCTTCTGGCTCTGTGAGATGTTGTGGGGGGCAGTGGGGGCAAGTGTGTGAGCTGCATTTTGGGAAGAGAAGCACTCGGTGAGGAGAAGCTATACCTGGACTCTACTGTCCCTGTTGTGTTGGAGAAGGGAGGGTGGAGGGAGAAGAGAGATCTGTGAGGCAGAGAAGAAGAAAGAGGAGGAGGAGGAGGGGGGACTGAAGAGGAGGGGAAAGAAAAAGGGAGAGGTTCAGGGGTGACAAGAGGACGGCTTCATGGCTGCGTTTTCCCTTCACCGAGTCTCCACACTCCCCTCTCTCTGCTCTGTGTTTTGCCTCATTGTGCTTAGCGAGGGAGAGAGTCAAAGAGACAAGGAGAGTTTTAGAATTTAATACTGAAAAGAGAAAAACCAAGCCAGTTTTCACTTTTTTTCTAACTCGTTTTGGACTGCGATCCTGGCTGTGTTACAAACAGATGTTGCTTGTCATTCGCTCGCAGTGCAGCAAAGCAGCTTGTACAATTAACAGGCTGAACGATTACTGCACCTTTTGTTTTTTTGGGTAGTTGTGATAATTACTGGCACGCGGTCAAATTGTTTGAAAACTAGTACATTTTTTCCCCTTTCTTTCTCCCTCTTTAGTTTCTGCTTTTCCTCGCTTTGCTTTCTTTTATTTGTCTCATTCTTTCCTCACCCCTCTGCTGCCCGAGCTGCTTTTTTTGGGGCAGTTTATTGTTTGTAGTCTTTAAATCTTTTTTTTGATGGGCCACAGTGGACGTGACAGCCTCTACCTTGTGCTACAGCGGCGTAGGCCTCGCAGAGTAGAGTTCTTGGAAGCTAAACGTGAAGGCAAATTGGTAAGTTACCACCTTGCTAATGTGCTCCAGAGCTCTGTTTTGTCCAGCTTTGCTGTTTGGTGACTGTTGGTGCTCCTGGGTGGGGCGTGGTGCCGCGTTCTGCTGATGTTTGCTGTGTATGAGCAAAGCTGAGAGAGTAAATACTACCTGCTGGCTTGGCAGCGGCTGTCTTTTTACACTGTGTGATATGGTGAAGGGGTAATGACATGCCGCTTCCTCACCTCTCAGTTCTTCACCTCCACTGACCCCCCGCTCCTTCTTGGCTCTGTTGCTTGGTCGACTGTGTGATGCTGGGGTCTGCTGGTGTCGCCACTCAGTGCTGAACAACGCAGGTTTTGGCCTTTACATGGTCTTCATATTGTCGGTGGGTCCCTCCTCATACACACACAGAAACTCGCTAACACATATACTGAAGCGATGTGGCGGTGTGGGCCACTGCGGTGCCGCAGACCCCAGCAAACTCTTTGTTCACCCGAACTCAAGGTGTCTTTCAGCTCTCTGGCAAAGACCCTCTGACATATTTTAGGGAACTCGGCAGCAGCTTCAAAGTCAGACGTCTCATTTAAATTCAGGCAGATGGAAAAGTGCAGAAGGAGTCTGCAGGTTGAAATTGGACCTCTTACTTTCTTTTTCATTTCAGCTTTAAAGGTTTTGCCCTCTTGGGTGCTCAGTTTGTCTGGTTTGAACCGGGGTGTGTTGAGGACATGGCATCTTTGTGTGCTGTCAGGATTCAATTAGAAAACAGAAATTACACACATTTATTTAAAACTTGATTATTATGTATGGCTTTTACTTTACAACAAAAATCAAAAACGGCTTGTTCTTTTTCCACAAGCCGTTTTTGTTGTATATCCAGATTTTTGTCTTGTAATTTTGCTAATTTTTATAGCAAAAAGATTAGTAAAGTTGTGAGTTGACCTATTTTTTAAGATAGGTCACTAGTTTTACAAGTTTTATGAAGTACTTTATGGAAAAAAAAATATCAACATTTCTGCCTCATTTTTTTTTTACACTTCAACAAATTTACCAACTAATTATTTTCAGAATTGTGTTTTTTTCATTTGAACTCTCAAAAAGCAGCATTGTTTTATGAAAATCATCTTCTTTCAAATTTCCTTCCAGAACATTTTCCTTTCCTTCAGTCTGTGTTGAGCTCAGCCACAGGCCTCTGATTGCCTCTGGGGTTTTTTCCAACTATTCCTCAGTGAGGGATACAGTTAGAGAAATGTGGTGTGCAAAAGCTGGCAAAACAAGCAACATTCAGTTAATGTTACTGGTTGTGGTCGTGATGTTGGGCTCCAAGCTGTAATTTTGCGTGTCAGAGGCTGTTGTGTGAAGCAAGGAAAAAGTTCTGCTTCATTCAGCTATTTTTAAACGAAAAACAAACATTAAGAACATCTTGAAATAAAACTGTGATGCAGAAAATCCCCCAGTTGTCTGATGAAATACAACCCAAAAGCTCATTTTAGTTGTAGCTATTGTTGACATCTGGCGACAGAATCAATTAACTTTAACAAATTATTTTTTCAACATTAAAAATCAGTTCAATTAATTTTACAGCATACACAGAGGACATTTCTTCTGTCCTACTTGCTGGATTCAGGAAGTCGTTTGCTCTCAGTCCTGAACCCGTAGATCCGAACTTGTGCTAACTGACATCACAAGCTTGCATCTACAGGTTCCCGTCTGTGCAGCTCCAACATCTCGGAGCAACATCAGCTGAACGCAGCTGGGGCCGGTCACAAACTCCTACCAACTTCAACCGTCTCATCCCAGATCCCCTCAAAGCAGCTTCCCCTGCAGCCGACAGCGACTGCTGGTTCACAACTACAACCCTCAGTTTCTTTCAACATAACCTATGCCAGCTTTCATTGTCTTCCTGAGGTGCTTAGCATTGTCCACATTTTCTCTCCATGAACATTATGGTTTTAAACAGTTAAAAGAAATGGTGCAGAGCAGTGGACTAATCCATAAAATGTTCTCGCTGTGTTGTCCTCTGTGTTCCACATGTCAGATAGAGACCTTCCCATACAGTTTTTCAGACAGTAGCAGCAACACTGTTAACACTGGTGAAGAAGACATCAGTATAGCGCTTGTCATTAAATGACAGATGGAGGAGATATAAGAGTTTTACTCTCCCATTGCCAAAGCAAGCAAGCATTTGGGTTATTAGTGATTTACAAAAACGTTAATGGGATCATTGTCTGGCTAACAAATCTATCTAAAAGAAAAAGGTGATCTCTCTCTTCTTTGATTCCAAGAAATCTAAATGTCTGTTTTTGAAATATTTTCAGTAAAAACACAAACACTGATGGAACAGAGTCTAAAAATGGTTCCTGTCAGGCCATTACTCTGGTGTGTTCCATGTGTCTAAATGTCCAGTATGTGTCACTTTTAATACTCATTCCCATCCATATAGTACATGTATACTAAGATTAATATTGTGAGATTCACAGTGTTCACCTTACTGCTTTTCAATGCTTTCTACAGGTTTCAATTTAAAGAGCCGGCCGGGGCCACTCAAAGCGAGAAGTGCTACAATTTTTAGTTAAACTCAAGAAATTACACCTTGAGATCAGTTTTACTTTCCAGACATATTTCATGTCAAAGCAAGTAAAGCATCTTCAGGTGAAACCAAGTTAAATTATTCTTTAAATATTGCTGCAATATTCACAAATTTAATCAAATTTGTGTCTCAAATGTGTAAGATTTGCATAGCAATTTAGAGCAACAAATTGTGTTATCATAATTCCTAATATGTAAGCACTTTGAATTGTGTCTGGCTGAAAGGTGCTATATAAATAAAGTTGCCTTGCCTTAATATTGATTTTTTTTAAGTGCTGGTTCCAGATGAAAATGTCTTGTTATAAGTGAAATAATTAGCAAGTGGAACAAGTACATTAATAAACTTTATTTATTCATTTTTACCAATTTTAAGGAATTATTAACTTAAAATAAGGTCCTATATCTTGCTGAAAAGTTACTTGCAAGTTAGTTTTGTTTTACTTCAAGAGTACAAAGATATTTGCGCTAGAAACTATAATACTTGGTAAGATTTTGTTTTGCAGTGTATTGATGAGGTTCCAGACATAAAAAACTTATCTTTTCCATTTTCATGTGTCTAATGTATCAAAAACAGATCAAATTCTTAAGTATTTGACTTGCTTATCACTGGTTGGACTCAATCAATGAAGAGTTACCTAACAGTAATCACTAACAGGAGTTTTCCTGAGGGACCTAAATAACATTTAACCTCTAAGCTTTTGCAGTTGCCAATTGTCAGCGACCAAACAGCACAGAAAGCAGAGCACAGGTGTTGAATTCAAAAAGTGGGTTTTTATTTACCCCAAAGGATGAGCAATGATTAACAAAACAATTAGACAGGCAGGCAAATAAAAGAGGTCAATGCAAAATACTAAACTCAAAAGACATAACTGACATAAGACAGACTGACCTCACCTGAAATGACACATAAGGGCATTTAAATACTAGCTTAGCGAAACCATGTTGACACAATAGGGGAAAACAAAATGGCTGCCACATGTCAACTAACACAAACCAATTAAATAAATCCCAAAACCCCCCAGCATGAAGCATGTGGTTCCGTCCAATAAGGCCATCAGCAGTACTTCTGGAACCTCAGCCCTTTGCTATGCCTTCGGCCCGCCAGGGAGGGGGAACCAAACACCCAGGTAACTCAAAGAAAATAGTATTAATACAACATACCTTAATTTCAACCTTGCGGTGTTAATATGTGTGCACATTGCCAGCCCAAGGCATAAGCAAACTAAGCGGTCGTTTAGGGCACCGGGCATGCCAGGGGGCCCCTTAAGTTGAACTGATTTTTTATTTATTTATTTTTTTAGTATGTGATTATATTAACAAAAGCACATAAATTCATTATAAAGTTGTGGTTGTTTTTTTTTACAATAATATAGATTTTATAATGTATCTAGAAATCTTTATATGTGGGCAAGAAAAATAAATAAATAAATTGCTCCTGAGGGCCCCCTGGTGGTCGTGGTACGTACCGCACTGAACAGTAATATGAGCTGCTGTGCAGAGCGCATCCAAATCTCCAAAGCATCAGTAAAAGATAAGTTATTAAAACAATCTCACAAAAAATATTTATTCTTCAGGGAGAGAGAAAAGAAAGAGGAAGAATAGAGAAAAAGTCTAAGGAGGTTTTGTTTTAACGTGTCTTGGTCATGTTTATCAGAAAGATTTGTGGAGCTGCTAATTGAACATTAGCTTGATTAGCGACCTTGAATGGTTCAACAGCCAAACATTTATGCTACAATGTTTGTATTTGTGTGAAACAGAGTTTTAACTTTAAATGAGTTGATTCTCATGGTTGGCTCTGTATATTTCTGAGGGGTTTTTTGCCTTCAAAACATGTTTGATAACGTTTGACAACAATAATTAAAACTTCTCAATGTTTGACATTGTCTAGCAAAATGTTTTTACATCAGGCTACCTGGCTGCTGCATTAATATATCAATGAGCTACTCTAAGCTGTAGTTGGTGATATGTTGTTTGCTGCAGAACTTAATAATTTATGCATCTAAAACAAACATTATTTTTACATCAACTTATAAGACATGTGAAACTTCTCCAATTAAAATTGTTTGAAGGCACAGAATCAACCCGGTACCGGTCCACATGCACAGGTGAGAAAGTCTCACATGGCATAAATTAAAAATTTAACTACTGTAATTACACCTAAGAAAAATTAATTTAATCAAAGAATGTCATAAATATGTGTGCATGTATTCCGTCTTAAGTTGGGCTGCACCGACTGCAGTTTTCTGGCCATTCGCAGATTACCGATCTTTAAAAAGCCTGACCTGCCGATTTTGATTTTAGAGAATTTTTTTTTTTGGTTGAAATGTTGCTAAATGTAGCAAGAAAGTCACCGAGTTGGTAACAGTGAATATTGTTAACTGCAAATGTGCAGACACAGGGGGGCTACCAGAAATCTTGGGCCCCCTGACAAAAAATTAGTTTGGGCCCCCCGCGCAGCTGCTGTTACAATTTTTTGAGTCTATTTGACCCATAAAAAGCGTCACAATTTTAAAGGCTTGCATCTGCTTTGCTTTCTTTGGTTCAATACTGATAACTAGCACAATATTTACTGCTCATGAATTTAACATCCAACAGACCACATCCAGCATGCAAGTAGGTTAAATTTCTTCTATTAGTTTTAGATACTGACATGTCTCCCCATGAGCAACAGTCAAAAGCAAAGTGCAACTACACATAAAGCAATCCAGACTTCTAAAAAATGCTTTGTAGTTACATTTTATTGAAGCTGCAGTACATAACTTTAATAAAAAATATGTTTTCTCCATATTTGTTAAAGCTGTCACCATGTTGTGTCAGTTTATGGGACATATAATCTGTGAAAACAACCAATCTCCTCCATCTCCTTCCTGAATTACTATTACTGGTTAAAGTAATGCACCGTTCTGACCAAAACAACCAATCAGAACCAGTAGGAGGGTCTTAGCGCTGTCAATTAGCCTCATTCACTCACTGCTAAATGTGCTAATGGTGGAGAAACAACTTATCATTACAAGAAACCGTTTATCTGCCGTCATTGGTAGCTATGCTAACTAAACTGAGCATTTGCAGTTTGAATCTGCATAGATCTGTGCTATGCTAGCTGCAGCACGGCACAAATCAAAGGGGAGGAAGGATGAGCAGCACCACATGAGATTGTGATTGACAGCGCTAAAACTCTCCTGCCACTGACTGGTTGTTACCAGCACTGAGAGAAGGCAGATGAAATAAATTTTTCACAGATTACCTCTCATACCATACTGTCACAACATAATGACAATTTTAAAAAATATGTGAAAAAAAATATTTATATAAAAGTGACATACTGCAGCTTTAATTTCACTCAGAAGAGAACGGGTCAGGAGGGACGTGGGTTAGAGCTGCTGCTGACTGACTCATCTGTTGTTAAATGGTAAAAGGTACAAGGGACAAGTTAAATATATGAATATGTTGGTAATTTTTTTCCTTAATTAAATGCTAGTGAAATGAAGGCAAACAGTAGTCTGTAGCTAAGCTAATTATGCTAAATGGTTGATAATCTCACACAGTCTACCCACCTCTCGGAGAAAAACTGGGTTATAAATTAACACTCTTGCCTTTTTCTCTCTTTCTCTCTCTAATTTGTTTTTGAAAACCTGATTTTATAACTTTTCTGAGCAGCATAGTAACTGCCACAGTCGCTGCTGCATTCAGCTGCAGCTCTACTGACTGTAGCTCCATACAGTCACTGTTAAGCTCCAAGCAGGAACAAACCATTTAACGCAGATAGGGGGGTTCAGGGCAAAAACGGATGTGTGGTTTTTGGTCTGGGAGGGGTAACATTAAATTTTTACTGCTAAAAACAATCTTTAAAAATACAATATGATTAATTTTGTATTTGACAGGACCCCATTTTTTTATTTTATGTCTATGAACAAAATATAAATAATTAAATTGTGGAGGGCCCCCTGTTGGTCAGGACCCCTAGAATCGTCATCACTTTTCTCCCCTATACCGCGCCCCAGTCCAGATATGCACGGGCCAGCCTGTCAGTCAAACTTTTCAGTGAAGAGCAGAAGAGGACAGAGGCTGATTTTTAAACCTTTGCTGAAGAAGATAAGATCAGTGGTTAAGATTGACTTCATGTAAGTATCACCAATATACATATATATATACATATATATA
>NW_006800320.1:373023-373439 GCF_000485575.1 Poecilia formosa | reverse complement strand
GCTGGATTTGGGGTGGAACCCTCCATGCATGGTTAGTAGCTTCTGAGTCTTAACATCTTTATCTCCTCCTTTGGCCAGCTCATTATTCCTGCAGGGTTCTTACTGGTAAGGCATAGCTGTTTATTGCACGGATCTTGTTCTTGCCATTGAGCTGGCTTCTCAGGACTTGCCTTATTCGTTGGACGTATTCGGCTGTGGCTCCTTGTGACCTCATTGAGGTTGCCATTTGCTTGTGGAATTCCCAGGTACTTGTAACTGTCCTCTATGTCTGCTATTGTTCCTTCTGGGAGTGAGACCCCTTCAGTGTGGACGACCTTCCCTCTTTTTGTAACCATCCAACCACACTTCTCTAGTCCGAATGACATCCACACAGAAGGGGTGGGCTGGTACCTTGGGGGAAGCAGTGGACTGAGTCT
>NW_006800320.1:356492-372003 GCF_000485575.1 Poecilia formosa | reverse complement strand
TGGTGTGCAATGAATCTAAAATATATGACAATTTAATTTTTATCATGACATTATGGAAAATAATGAACTTTATCACAATATTCTAATTTTATGACCAGCACCTGTATATATATATACACACATTATTAGCAGAACCTGAGGGCTGCTAACCCAAATTTTGCTTTGGGCCCCATGGAGGCTTGGGCCGGCCCTGTGTGTGCACTCCATATAAACACTATAAGGTATTAGAAAATAATATAATAAGGAATACTTCGCTAACTACAAAGCAAACTAAAGTGAAATCAACTTATGATGAGGTGTGGATCTTACCCCTGTGTGGCTTGCCATCACACCAACCAGAAGTCTTAGATGAACCTTTTTCCATCAGCAGCTGGGTGAAAAACCCTTCTCATCCAGTTCTGTGAAGCCCAAGCGACCGAGTGTTTCCAGAAGACAAACTTGTTTCTGACTGTAGAGTGACTTTAAGTAGAACATTCAATCAGCACTGGAACCAGGGGGTTGGCCTCTGAGGATAACACATAGTTCAACACATGGAAGTATGACATGTTTAGTGTATCTGCTGTGTGTACAGACTGTAGCTAAGAGACGGAGCTGCACTGCAAGGACAGATTAGACTTAGATAGAATGATGTCATGAGGAAACACTTTCACATTTTGCATGGAAAATGCCGTCAGACTCTGAGTGGCCCACAAAACCACGGGGCCCTGCATGGTGTTCAGGTCTGCTTGCTCCCAGGTTGAGGTAGTTGGTTGTATAGTTTAGAATTACATCCTGGGAGATAACTGTACAACCTCCTAGCTTTCCCTGAGGTACGCATGACACTCTTCACAGCCAGATCGATGCAGTCCACTGTTATTATTTAGCTGCCTGCTAAATAATAAACATTATCTGCCGTAGCCAGATAATGGCCCCTCACCGGGCCCAATAGGAGTCCAGGTTGCTTTTCTGATGGAGTATGACTTTCTGCTGCTGTGGGTTGGGCTGCACTGTTCCTGAGCTTTGATACATGTCGGGTTTGGCAGCTTTTGCAGTTGCAGATTTATTTTGGATATAACAACTATCATATTTTTTATATGTGTGCTTAAATCTGTTTCCCCACATAAAATAAAAGTTCATCTCTCTCTTTTAAATTTCAAACATAACAAAGCAGAAGAATCAATCAGAGGCAAATCACAAAGCTTCAAGTTTTTGACATGATCAGTTGTTTTTTTTACCTTTATGACCTTTATTTATTGTCACATGATTGTATATGAAATATAATATTTATGGATACTGTCCAAAATGACAGCCAACCAGAATCTCTATGTTTAATATCTCTCCTGTTTTGGTTGGTGAACATCGTTGGTCTGAGCCGTTCCAGAGGCGATAGGCTCGATGTACGGCAGCTTCCAACCACAATGAAATGTCAGCGCAGCGTTTTACTTACTAGCTTATATCCTCATTAAAACTGATGAGTGTGTGGAAGAAGACAGGCCGCCTCTGTGATTTAGCTCATATGCTGACAGATCAGTAAGAGATATCAAGGGGAGAGAGGAGCAAAAGCAGCACTCCATCCGTTAAGCAGCTGTCACTCAGAACAATTATTGTCAAAATATTTCCAATTCCCATACACAGTGTGTGTGGAAAGTGTGCCACTGTCATAATATCCTGACATCCGAAATATTGTGACTGTAAGAGAGGAAGTGAAAATAGGAGGATAATTCCTGCCAGTGCAGACAGAATCCTAATTCTGTCTGCTAATTCACTCTGATGGAGGAGAACTCACTCCTCCATCAGAGTGGGTTCTCTTATTTTCTTTTATGCCTAAGATTGAAATCAGAAAAGTGTCTCTGAGCTGAAATCCTGCTGAAACTAAACACACCAACATCTGTCTGGTCTTAGCAGCGTTGCCAGGACGCTTCTTGTCTTCCACTCTCTTCCTCCAGAGGGTGAATGTCATTCCCAGCCTCTAACCCTCTACATGACAGCACCTTGAAGACTTACAGTCCTGGAATGGAGTTCTGTTCCAGCAGCTAAGGCATTAAGCAGAGGGGCAAAAGACTGCCCCCTGTTGGTTTACTTTGTGAAATGACCTTCAGTGACAAGAAGAGCAGATTTGACAAAGGGAAAATGAAATGCAGCATGTGTGAGTGCAACTGTGAGTATGTATGCTGAATATATTGAGGGTATGTTTGCTTTTTTTGTGTCTAGTCTGCAACGTTCAAAATATGAACCCTATTAAAGTGCATGTGACCATGAAGCTTTATAGCTGGTGTATTTAAGCAGTCTGTATGAGCATGAATGCAGGTTTGAGGTGTGCATGCAGCAGGTAGGTGGTGAACACTTCAGCAGTGGCTTTGCAGTAGTCATGATAAACAGAAAAGCTACAGAGTTTCTGCTTGTTTCAGCATAGAGTGACAGGAGCTCTTTGATATCTAGACTACAACTAAACTCAGCTCAGATTCACTCTGCAAACCTGAGGACAGGCACTTCACTGGAACACCAACTGTTTTGTTGTTGTTGTTGTTTTTGTTGTCTTTTTCAATTTACCAGCTTTGATAACAAAGTCATGTTTCATATAAAACCTCATTATTATACACCATTTTACAAAAATGTTAACCCCATTTCAACTTCTTTACAATTTTGTCATATGGCCATAAAGCTTCATGTATTTTAATGCAAGTTTTCCACCAACAGAGAAATGCATAATTCTGAAGTGGAGGAAAAGGTACATTCTTCTAACGATGCTTTACAAAATAAAAATTAAAAAAACATAATGGTTCAGAGCGTTTTTCACTTATGAATGAGATCCATCACAGATCAGGGATAATGGTAAATGGCCTGTATCTGTATAGTGCTTTATCAAGTCCTGAGGACTCCAGAGTGCTTCACACTATATATTTACACACACATTCACATGCTGAGAATGCTAAAGAAGCAGTGTCAAGTTGTAAAATAAAATCCCAAGCAACATCTCAAACAATTTTATTCACTCCAATACTTGAAAATGGAAATAGTATGGTTCAACAGCAAACCTACCAAAACATGGCCGTCCATCTAAAGAGAAAGGCTCATAGTGACTCTGGCACAGCAGAGATCAATTTTTCAGGGAGAGTCTGACAGGGTAGCTATTCGCCTCATGGTATATAAATATGGCCTTCATTGATCAGTAGCAAGCAGAAAGTCAATGTAGAAAGAAGTCCAGAAGAAGTCCAGTTATAAAAAAAAATAAAATCAGGACAAATCACTACAACAGAATTACAGGCCAATCTCCAACCTTCCATTCATCAGCAAAATTATTGAAAAATCTGTTTAAACAATTAAATAAACAGTTGAAGGCGGGTTAACTTGAAAATGAAAGTCCACCTGCTGCCTTGAAAATGCAATTTAACTCAACAAGAAACTGGTTTTGGTTTTAACTTAGAAATTAAAATTCATAAATCATCATCATATCTTTATTCCAGAAATAAAAAAGGTCCATAGTAAAAGGATAAAACAAACAAAGTAAGAGAAAAATGAAAATAAACATGACACATAATATTCACTGAGTCACAAATAAACGATGACGCCAATGATTCCACAATGTTGAAGAAAATCTCACTGTACTAAAAGCACGGTTTACTAAAATTGTCCATCCATCCATCCATCCATTTTCTTCTGCTTCATCCGGGGTCGGTTTGCGGGGGCAGCAGCTTCAGAAGGGAGGCCCAGACTTCCCTCTCCCCAGCCACTTCTTCCAGCTCCTCCGGGGGAACCCCATGGCGTTCCCTGGCCAGGCGAGAGACATAGTCCCTCCAGCGTGTCCTGGGTCTTCCTGTGGGCCTCCTCCCATTGGGACGTGCCCAGAACACCTCATCAGGGAGGTGTCCAGGAGGCATCCTTACCAGATGGCCAAGCCTCAACTGACTCCTCTCAACGTGGAGGAGCAGCAGCTCTACTCTGAGTCCCTCCTGGATGACCGAGCTTCTCACCCTATCTCTAAGGCCCAGACACCCTGCGGAGAAAACCCATTTCGGCCGCTTGTATCCGGGACCTCGTTCTTTCGGTCATGACCCAAAGCTCATGACCATAGATGAGGGTGGGAATGTAGATCGACTGGTAAATTGAGAGCTTCGCTTTTTGACTCAGCTCCCTCTTCACCACGACGGACCGGTACAGCGCCCGCTTCACGGCAGACGCTGCGCCAATCCGCCTGTCGATCTTCCGCTCCCTTCTTCCCTCATTCGTGAACAAGATCCCCAGATACTTAAACTCCTCCATTTGGGGCAGGACGACCCCCCTGACCCGGAGAAGGCTCTCTACCTTTTTCCAGCTCAAGACATTTGGAGGCGCTGATCCTCATCTTGGCCACTTCACACTCTGCAACGAACCACTCCAGCAAGAGTTGTAGATCACGGCCTGATGAAGCCAACAGAACTACATCATCAGCAAAAAGCAGAGATGCGATCCTAAGGCCACCAAAACTGATCCCTCAACTCCTTGGCTGCGCCTAGAAATTCTTTCCATGAAAGTAATGAACAGAATTGGTGACAAAGGGCAGCCTTGGCGGAGTCCAACCCTCACTGGAAAAGAGCCCGACTTACTGCCGGCAATGCAGACCAGGCTCTGACACCGGTCATACAGGGACCTGACAGCCCGTATCAAAGGGCCCGGTACCCCATACTCCCGAAGAAACCCCCACAGGGTTCCCTGAGGAACACGGTCGAACACCTTCTCCAAGTCCACAAAACACATGTAGACTGGTTGGGCAAACTCTCAGAACCCTCCAGGACCTTGCTGAGGGTGTAGAGCTGGTTCAGTGTTCCACGACCAGGACGAAAACCACATTGCTCTTCCTGAATCTGAGGTTCGACCCTCTGATAGACCCTCCTCTCCAGGACCCCTAAATAGACTTTGTCAGGGAGGCTTAAGAGTGTGACCCCTCTGTAACTGGCGCACACCCTTCTGTCACCCTTTCTGAACAGGGGGACCACCACCCCAGTCTGCCAATCCAGGGGAACTGCCCCCGATGTCCATGCGATATTGCAGAGTCGCGTCAGCCAACACANTATGTTAACTGAAACAAAAAATCTGTATTTTCTCTTCTTTCTTATGCACTTCTTGTTACTGTGCACTATTTTATTTTTATATTTGTATCATGTTCGAATAAAATTTCATTTCATTTCATTTCATAAACATTTGAAGGAGGTTTAACTTGAAAATGAAAGTCCACCTGCTGCCTTGAAAATGCAATTTAACTCAACAAGAAACTGGTTTTGGTTTTAACTTAGAAATTAAAATTCATAAATCATCATCATCATATCTTTATTCCAGAAATAAAAAAGGTCCATAGTAAAAGGATAAAACAAACAAAGTAAGAGAAAAATAAACATGACACATAATATTCACTGAGTCACAAATAAATGATGACGCCAATGATTCCACAATGTTGAAGAAAATCTCACTGTACTAAAAGCACGGTTTACTAAAATTGTCTATCCATCCATCCATCCATTTTCTTTATACCCTTGTCCCTTAGTGGGGTTGGGGGGGTTGCTGCTGCCTCTCCAGCTAACGTTCTGGCCGAGAGGTGGGGCCACCCTGGACAGGTCGCCAGTCTGTCGCAGGGCAACACAGAGACACACAACCATGCACACACACACTCACACCTAGGGACAATTTGGAGAGGCCGATTGACCTGACAGTCATGTTTTTGGACTGTGGGAGGAAGCTGGAGTACCCGGAGAAAACCCACGCATGCACAGGGAGAACATGTAAACTCCATGCAGAAAGACCGGGACAGGGAAACTAAAATTGTAATTATATTATTGCATGACACAGATAAACTACACATGCATTTGTGCATAAGATTCCTGAGCACAGCTCCACATGTGAGTACAGCATTATGTACAAACATATGGCTAGTACTAGTAGCCTCATGATGTCAATTTAGGTGACATAACGTTTCTGCAAGCTGCTTTTTTGTATCATCGCCACAGATGGGCCGTGTACAGTGGAGTACGTCCATCCATCCATCCATCCATCCATCCATCCATCCATCCATCCATCCATTTTCTTCTGCTTTATCCGGGGTCAGTTTGCGGGGGTAGCAACTTCAGAAGGGAGGCCCAGACTTCCCTCTCCCTATCCACTTCTTCCAGCTCCTCCAGGGGAATCCCAAGGCGTTCCCAGGCCAGGCGAGAGACATAGTCCCTCCAGCATGTCCTGGGTCTTCCTGTGGGTCTCCTCCTATTGGGACGTGCCCAGAACACCTCATCAGGGAGGCATCCAGGAGGCATCCTTACCAGATGGCCGAGCCTCAACTGACTCCTCTCGACGTGGAGGAGCAGCAGCTCTACTCTGAGTCCCTCCTGGATGACCGAGCTTGTCACCCTATCTCTAAGGCCCAGACACCCTGCGGAGAAAACCCATTTCGGTCGCTTGTATCCGTGATCTCGTTCTTTCGGTCATGACCCAAAGCTCATGACCATAGATGAGGGTGGGAACGTAGATCGACCGGTAAATTGAGAGCTTTGCTTTTTGACTCAGCTCTCTTTTCACCACGACGGACCGGTACAGCGCCCGCTTCACGGCAGATGCTGCGCCAATCCGCCTGTCAATCTCCCGCTCCCTTCTTCCCTCATTCGTGAACAAGATCCTGAGATACTTAAACTCCTCCATTTGGGGCAGGACGACCCCCCTGACCCGGAGAAGGCACTCTACCCTTTTCCAGCTCAAGACATTTGGAGGCGCTGATCCTCATCTTGGTCGCTTCACACTCTGCTACGAACCACTCCAGCGAGAGTTATAGATCACAGCCTGGTGAAGCCAACAGAACTACATCATCCGCAAAAAGCAGAGATGCAATCCTAAGGCCACCAAAACTGATCCCTCAGCTCCTCGGCTGCACCCAGAAATTCTTTCCATGAAAGTAATGAACACAATTGGTGACAAAGGGCAGCCTTGGCGTAGTCCAACCCTCACTTGAAAGGAGCCCGACTTACTGCCGGCAATGCAGACCAGGCTCTGACACCGGTCATACAGGGACCTGACAGCCTGTATCAAAAGGGCCCGGTACCCCATACTCCCGAAGAAACCCACACAGGGTTCCTCGAGGAACACGGTCGAACGCCTTCTTCAAGTCCACAAAACACATGTAGACTGGTTGGGCGAACTCCCAGAACCCTCCAGGACCCTGCTGAGGGTGTAGAGCTGGTCCAGTGTTCCACGACCAGGACGAAAACCACACTGCTCTTCCTGAATCTGAGGTTCGACTATCTGATAGACCCTCCTCTCCAGGACCCCTAAATAGACTTTGTCAGGGAGGCTTAAGAGTGTGACCCCTCTGTAACTGGCGCTCACCCTTCGGTCCCCCTTTCTGTACAGTGGGACCACCACTCCAGTCTGCCAATCCAGGGGAACTGCCCCCGATGTCCATGCGATATTGCAGAGTCGCGTCAGCCAACACAACCCTACAACATCCAGAGCTTTAGCCAGAAAGCTGGCAGTGGAGTAAAGAGCTATCTTTACAAAGGATGAACAATACCAAACTTTCTGATCAGAATATTAGCTTGTGCATACATCATACGATACTGCTTATGGATGTCACAATCATCAGATAGGTCATCATTTATGTAATGTCCCAAATATTTAACTTGTACCAGATAAAGAGAAGTCAGGGGTTATCTGCCCTACTTCTAACCATTATAACATTGCTTTTCTTAGCGTTATATCTGATGCCAAAGTCATATCCATATTGGGAACAGACCCTTAGTAATTATTGAAGGTCAGCACTCACCAAATCGTCTGCATACAGTATGTGATTGATTATGTGGTCATCAACTACACAGCCTGTTTTACAACAATTCAGACGCTTTGACAGTTCATCCATATAGATGTTAAAAAGGTAAGGGGACAGTATACTTCCCTGCCTTACTCTGTCACCAACATTAAATGAATCAGGAGTGGGCAAACTACGACCCCTGGGCCACATCCGGCCCATTGGTGGTTTTTAATCTGGCCCGCCGAATATTGGTACAGATTTGCCCAAATCAAATCTTATCATAATCATGTCTCATTCATTTGGTCTAGTCCTGTAATGCCTGGAGCTCCACCAGAGGGCGCTTTAGGCGGGTTAGGGTAGGGACTTGATTTTGTGGAGTTCGGACTTCTCTGTTATTACTCTGCTGCTGCTGTGAACTCTGCAACAATAAGTGGGCCAAAGAGAAGGAAAGTTGACAGTGAGTCTCGAGTGTTCAATAGGGAATGGACAACTAAATACTTTTTCACTTAAGTCCGTTGAAAAGCTGTATACCTTTGCTGTTTTACAGAATACAACATCAGCTGCCACTTTTCCACAAAGCATGCTAATTATGCTAATAACCAGTCAACGCAAGACCGGCCATCTACCGCGCTGAGATTGGCAGCTAGTTTGATCTCCCTTCACACAAGACCCTGAAACAGCAACTCAGGAGTTGTTTGGCTCTACTTAAGTTACGTGTGAACAGCCTTTTAGTGTGATGAACACCAACAAAGCACCCCACAGAGCTCAGCTGAGTGATGAACACCTAAGATCTGTTCTGAGAATTGCCACAACAAAACTAACACCTGACTTTGATGAACTGGCAAAAAAAGGTGATCAACAACACTGTTTCCACTAAAAGTGAATGTAAGTATTAAAACTGTAATGCTTTGTTATGCCTATGTTTGATATGTATGCATCTGGTGCTAGCCCGGCCCGTGAGTCAAATTTTAAAAGTCAAGATGGCCCCTGAGCCAGAAAGTTTGCCCAGCTCTGCTTTAGAGGCATCAATAAAACACATAAATACTGTAGTGTTGTGCAAATTATAAATACACATAATTTGCACAACTTGTGCACAAATTGTATAACTTGTGCAAGTTGTACAAGTCTAAAATCTCCTTTAGCCCAAAATACATGTCTGTGCCATGTTTAGGTTTTAAACCAAATTGATTATCAGAGGTCAAGACAAACTCTTTCAGCTTATTTAATAGGAATCTTTCTAAAACTATTGACAGACTACTAGCTAAAGCTATGGGTCAATAATTCTCCAACGAGCTAATCTTACCCTCTTTGTCCTCAATAATGGGTACAAGTATGATATATAGCATTGAGTTAGATAAACTATGTACTAGAAAGCCAGTATGTTATCCATACCACAGGCCTTGTTGTCTTTCAGTGTCACATTCTCATTACTGTGTATGACTCTCATGACAAAAGTCACTTTTGACACANCGCTATCAAGCTAATTTTCTATTAGCTGCTCCAGTAATCTTTCTGTTAAACATTACCAAGGCTCATTGAAACAAACCTTTATCTTGGCTTTTTTCAGTTCTTCCTCTTTCTTTTCTCCCTCCCTGAAGGATAAGTCCTTTTTTGAGACATTGTTTTGCTAACTTAACTTCTGATCAGAGCTTTGGAGGTTTGGCTGCTCTGCTCATTGCATGGCAGCTCATGTTACTGCAAAGCGTGCGGTACCCTATTGCGGCCAACAGGGGGCCCCAAGAGCAATCTTTTTTTCTTTTTATCAATAAAATAATAATTTCTACATACATTATCAAATATATATTATTGTAAAAACAAATCACCTCGTGGTGAAATTATGTGTTTTTGATATTATAATGATATAGAAATTATTACTAAAAAAAGAAAAAAATTAGCTCCACTGAGGGGACCCTTTGGTACCAACCGCTGTGGTTGGTAGAGAAATATTTTAATTTCCACCCTTGGTAGTTAGTTGGTAGTGATGTTTTGCAGTTATTTTTTTAAATTTCTTTCCAAAAATCCTTAAAATTATTATTTCCTAACTTCCTTGCAAGAGAGTCAGACCTCTCAGTATTTTCATTTCTCCTTATAAATCTTAAAACATATTTAAAATTAGCATTTGCCTGTTTTTTATACTCAAACAAGGGGCCATGTCTCCGTTTACCTGAATCATCCCTTCTGGCCTCTGCAGGAAGTTCTTCCAGCCTGGCTTGGTTCTATGTGAGCCGGTTTCATACAGTGGCTTGCTGAGGTAAGGAGGGACTTTACAATATTCTCACACAAAGTATATAACATAACACTCTGTTGTGGGTCCTTACAGTTCATATCATGGCATGAGATTGCTCCCATTGATATGTATTGCTAAACATATTGTTTGTATGATCACAATAATCTAATAGATCTTTTTCAGTCAAGTTGTCCCATGCTATTTAAAGTTGATTTAACAAAGAGTTTTTTAAGGTCATTGATATTGTGAGTTTTAACTTAATGTTGCAATTTAAACCAAATAATTATTTCACAATATGCGCCTAAGAGCACACATTTTGCTATTGTTTTGACTCACAATATCAAATTAAAATAACTATTTTACTGTAGAATAATTTAAATTATTGTTTTAAAATGCATGAACTAAATTTCTGATCTGAAAATGAATTTTAAACATCACAATTCATTTGACTCAAAAACATTTGGTGTTAGCAGGACATTATTCTGAAGCATTAACTTAATGATGCACAAGTCAGATTAATTTAACTATGCTGATGACATATACACAGATCTACATATACACAGATCTACATATACACAGATCTACATATACACAGATCTACATATACACAGATCTACATTGCAATGTCACCAGAACCCACCTGAGCACTGAACAGATGCTTAGAACATATAAAAGTTGGATGTGCCATAACTTTCTGCAGCTGAACAGAAACAAAAGTGATCTTTGGTCCTAAAGAGGAAGAATCTATTCCACAAAGAAAGAAGTTATGGTCAGTATCTTCTTCAGTGTCTTTTTCAGTTTTTTGTTGCAGCGCCACCACAGGTGAGGAGGTAAGCAGGCATTTCAAAAGGTTTGGTTTGTTTGATGCAGTGTGCTGTGAGAGAACCGCAGCAGCTGAAACTGGAACAAATGTTGACATTTTGGTCCCCAATCAAACAAAATCTGACACCGCTCCGTTTTTGTTTACATTTTGTGAAGAAGTTGCTCTGGTCTTCTTCAGACTTTTTGTGCCGATTCCTTTAGTAGTTCTTGGTGCAGCACCGCCTCAGGCGACAGGGGAAACCGGTTTTCCAGTTAGTTTGGGTCATTTGACAAAGGGCAGGGTGGAAGAGAACCTCAGCAGCTTAAATTGGAATAAATGTTGACATTTCTTTCCCCATTCAAACTGAGTGTAACAGATGTGAACTCACTCTGAAAAAAAAAAGGTCAAACTAACTCAGTTACTGAGATGCTCAAAGCTCAAGAGCATCCTCTGTAAAATGTGGTTCTACAATGCCTTGACTTAGAAGAGCTGAATACAAATGCAAATCACACCATTTAAATTTTTTCTGTATAAATCCTTTTCAATTCATATCACAATTCTGTCACATGAACCCAGATAAAACACATCAATGTTTTATGGTTCTAACCTGATAAAATGTGAAAATATTTTCTTTAGAAAAGCACCAGATAGGCATCACTGTGAGCCATTAGTCTGAGGAGCAGACTGTATTAGGTGAAGTACCCAACGGCCTTTGTCCTGCACATTTGTACTTTCAGTTTTGCAGAACTGCATCTCAGCCCACTGTTAGGCCCCCATCTATCACCTCCTGCTGTCCTCCTCTGTCCTCCATATGACAATCAGACATGATAGCTGTCATTCAATCTCTGCAACCACAACTCGTCTCCAGAGTGTGTTCTGCCTCCTCGCTAAACACGAAGAGAATCAGAAACCGAACCAGAGTTGCATGTTTCTGTTGCCGCCTCTCAGTCTCTGCAGGCAGGGCGCGCCACGGCCATGTGCGACATTTTCCTGAGGATGTGTAGGCCACGGCATGACAGATCTGGGTCTCTCTTGACGTGCCGCTTGGCTGACTGGCTGCTGCGTCCTCCTGCCCGTACCCAGCAGATTAAAAAGAGAGAGCAAATTGGGACTGGTAATTAACGACCCGCTTTGCTCTCGCTTACCTAGAAAGACTGTTATGCACCACACGGATGAAATCGGTTTTATGACCTCTGAAGGAAAATGAATCCAAATATTTGCATAAATCATGAAAGACCTTCTCCTCTCTCTCTTTTTCTCTCTTTCTGCATACTGCTATGTGTTGCAAACACACACGTGAGCCTTTGTCTTTCACCCTCAAAGCAGGCTAATATTAGCTCCATGCTGAGGGCTGACTCTGTCTGGACACAAACAGTGATAAATGGGCCTGGATGCACTATGTGTGTGTGTGTGTGTGTGTGTGTGTGTGCGTGCGTGCGTGCGTGCGTGCGTGTGTGTGTGTGTGTGAATTTTAAAATGAATGCTGTCATCGTGTTTCAGAGAGGTGTCTGTGAAGAGATGCAGGGTGTTGTAGATCCAGATGTGCAGTGTTCTACAGCTGTGCAAAGATAAAATGGGAAAAAGCCACAATGCACCGCCTGGCAGACAGCAGTCAAAGAGGATTGGGGATTAGCTGGGTGCAGACTCAGTCGGTCGATCAGTTCATAAGAGAGAGAGAAGGAAAGCAGAGGGCAGTGTGGTCCTGGGGATTTTTCTATTTTTTTCCCTCCTCATCCAGTCTTTCAGGCCCCGTCGCTTATTTGAGCTCCCAGCCGGCTGCACGTCGTCACTCTCCTTTGCTTCCCTCCATCTGTCCCTCCCCCATCATCTCTTCTCTTTTTCACCCTCCTCCCACTCTCTCTCTCGTTCTCCCTTTCTCTTTCTCTCCATACCAAAGCCGGGGGGAGCTGGCGGAGATTAAATGTAGTCTCTATAAGCCAAAGCACATCACGTAGCAATGTTTCTGTGGCCCCGTCCCTCTGCTGCTGCTCGGAGGACGGGGGAATGATAAGAGGACGTAGAGAAAGATCAGGCTGTAAATGTGGAATTTTGAAAAGTCCACTTTGTTTTCTTTTTTGCACGCAAGCAGAAGGATAGAGATAAATGGTTTCCTTGGAGGCACACGGACAGCAGCAAGGTGGACTACTCTTCCTCCCAAGCTCACCTTCCTCTCCCTCTGTCTCCCTCTTTCTCCCCGTTCTGGCCTGATGCAGAGGAAAAGAGGGCCTCTGGCTGTAAGTGATCACAGCTGTGAGGAAAATTAAATGATGATCTTTCACTCTCCTCTTTCTCTGCTTTGCAAATGCCCCCCTCCACCGTTCACCTCCACCCCATCCTGTCACCCTCCGGAAGGCGTGGAGGAAGAAATGGAGGGGTGAGAAAGGTAAAAGTTGAAAGCTTGAGAGAGAAGGGTAGAATGTGAGTGAGGCAGGGGGAGGAGATGAAGAGGGTGGAGAGAGTGTGTGTTTTTTCCTCCAGTCTTCCCTCCTTCCACCTCTGCATGTGATTGAGGAAGAAAACAATGCGAGGGAAAAGGGTGAGGAGAGAAAGCAGAGCAAGACAAGACATCAGCAGGCACAGTGTTTTTTTTCCTTTGACTTGGAGCTGTGTGTGTGTGTGTGTGGGTGTGGGTGGGTGTGTGTGTGTGTGTTTTAACGTGTGTGTCCACGCATGGGTTTTTGTTGTCCTCTCTCTTGCCCACCTGCCTTGGACCTGCAGGTCTGAATGAAAAGTGAGTGGAGGATCTGCTGCAAGGAATAGCGAATGAGTAAAAGGCTGTTTTATGTATGCTGTGCATTCATGTGTGTGTGTGTGTGCGTGTGTGTGTGTGTGTGTGTGTGTGTGTGCCCACCCGAGCACTCTTTTCTCCTTCTCCTCCCCCCTCCTTTCTCATGTTGGTGAGGCAGCTTACTGGTATGCTCCGCTGGCACTGTGGCCCCAGCTGAAAGTATGGACTCCGTCTCGGCCCTCTCTTTTTTTCCCATTTCATCCATCCGTCTTCTCACACAGTTTTCGATCCGACCCACTTCTCTTTATCTTCTGGAATATCGGCTCTTCCTGAACTGTAATCTTTACTCACCTTCAATTTTTTGTTTTCTGCTAAGTTGCAGCAAATCTGTCTAGCTCCTCTCCTAGGACTGCTTGCTTTCGCCCTAATTGTGTGCGGATGCGTGTGTGAGCGTGCGTGTGAAAAAGAGAGGGAGGGAAAAAAGAGAGAAAGAGAGTGTGCACATGGTTCATTCCAGCTCTGTCCTGCCACCCATCCTCATCCTTCTCGGCTCAGCCTGTCGCTCTCGCTCTGTTTGTTTAGCCTGACTTGGAGCGGCTCGCCCAGGAGGACTATACCCCTTTGTGTTGATTCCACTTTTTGCAACAAAATAACGTTTAGAAATGCTCTTCTTTTTTTCTCAGTATCAGAGGAATCGTGCTGCCATGCTGTAAGCTTTCTCTTTCTATGTGTGTGCTTTTTTTATCTTCCAATTCCCAAGCAGGCAGAGAGCAAAAGGAGCACTGGGCGGTGAGGGCATCCTGGACCCAAAGGGGAGGGTGAGTCGACACCGACAAACGCTCTTCCTCTTTCTGCTTCCCTCTCAGCTCCCCCCATCTGCTTCCTAAGCATTCAGACCACCGTGGCAGCTTGGAGGAACCTTGGAGCTTTGTTACCTTTATTTCCTCTGCAAAGCCTCACCAGGATTCAGAACCTCACGCTGATCAGAGAACTTGCAATTGCAGCCATCGAGCATGCAACCGAGAGGTTTCACCGCAGGGTGGAAGATGCGTCTATCGGGCAAGCGTGGGAGTCACGGTGTCAGATGAATTGTGTGACACTGGGCAGTTCTGGCTTTGGATTTTGATGCAATAATTGATTTGTCCACGCTTGGCTTTTGTCTTGTGCACCGTAAATAATTAGCCGATTCAGACTTTCCCACACACCCCAGGACGTCTTTAGGCATACTGTACAGCAGCAGGCTCTCTACCTGATAGCATGAGGCGTTTTTCAGATGCTGTGTTGTTCTCTTTAGGTGAGGAGTACAGTGAGGAGGCTTCGGTGGGAGGAGTTGGGATGAAGTGTGGGGCTGGGAGCTTGGGAGGTGACAGCAGTGGGAGAGTTTCAGGAAAGGCTGGTCAGTCTTGTGTCTGGTTGTCATTTGCACTTCTAAGATCCTCGTCATGCAGTGGAATTTCAATAAATGCAGATTGTTTTGGAGTGTGTTTACTGTGTGGGATGCAGGATTATGATTACATGTCCAGAACTAACTTTAAAGATGGAAGATATCACTTGACCAGAAACCCACTGGACTTCTGAGGAGCCAACATCCCATCAGCTGCTGGTGGTGGCAGAGAAGTCTGTTCTGTGTCTCTCTCTGTCCCTGAGACCCTAACTTGTGACGTTGTGTTTTCATGTCCACGGGTTAGGCTCTCGGGAGCTGAGAGGGATGCCAGGCCAACACAATGTCCGGCACATTCCTGCCTCCAACAACTGTGATCAGGGGTAGTGTTCGGATGGGATGGGAGTGAGAGAGTGCCATGGAGCAATGAAGCTCAGGCTCTTTTGTGTGCTCTCCATGTACACCTGACTTTAATGTCCCTCATCAAGTAGGTTTAGCCAAGATGCTCATTGGTATGCTAGCAGAAGTCTACATCAGGTACCGTATTTTCCGCATTATAAGGCGCATAGAATAGACGCTGCAGTAGATGCTGGAGTTACATTATGCATCCACTAGATGGAGCTGCACTAAAG